>NC_071293.1:15731040-15754098 GCF_943737925.1 Anopheles nili | reverse complement strand
GGGGGAGAGGGGGGGTGGTCGTCTAACAAACCTATAATAATTACTAAAAAGTACAAAGAACCATCCATTTTACTAAAATTTGTGGTGTATGGTATGGTGGAGTAGCTCGCATACAACCCTCCATAAAAAAGGCTATACTATTTATCTAAAAATATAAAAAACAGATCTGCCCGAAATTCGGCACAGATGCTTTTTAATATTTTGCAGAGGCATCAAAAATTTCGGCCACACCGATCAAAAAAAGGAGGGCTTCTATACAGCCACCCGTCGAAAACTCTATAATATTTGTCGACCTAAATATAATATCTTCTTCTTTCCTGGCCTGCTCAATATTGAGCACGTCGGTAAAAATGTATTTAAGCCCTCGTCCGACAGCATGGGTTGGTGTCTGAGGAAATTAGCATTGACAGCACTTAGATTGACAGCATTTAGCCGATATTTTTTTGTTTTCAACTAGATCAAACATGCTATAGATCATTTATTCAAATACACATTATTCAATTTGACCGTTGAAAGTAAAAATAAACTGTGAGGGGGGAAGGGGGGTTGTAGCGTGTGTGGAATTGTTGGGTGGGGGGGGGTTGATATTTTGCATAAACCTCCCTCTCCAACCACCAATCAGGTTGTTTGATGAGTTTGAGTGATGGGTTTGGGTGGGTGAGGGGGTTGTTGGGTGGGCGGAGGGGTTGATATTTTGTATAAGTCCCCCCCCCCCCCAACCAACAACTCCACACATTCAACAACACCCTTCCTCTTACAATTAATTTTTACTTTCAACGGTCAAATTGAATAATGTGAATTTGATAAATGATCTATAGCATGTTTGATCTAGTTGAAAACAAAAAATATCGGCTAAATGCTGTCAATCTAAGTGCTGTCAATGCTAATTTCCTTAGACACCAACCCATGCTGTCGGACGAGGGCTTAAATACATTTTTACCAGCACGTCTTAGTGACATGGCCTGGTCACCAATCGTTTTCCAGGTCGCTCGGTCCTTGGTTGCAGCTCTCCATCCCCGGTTGCATCCGATATCCCGCAGGTTCTGCTCCACTTGGTCCATCCACCGAGCACGCTGAGCACCTCGCCGCCTTGTGCCGGACGGGTCGCTGGTGAGCACCTTCTTGGTGGGGCATGAATCTGCTAGGCTACGCCGAATTGTGCCGGCCTACGCCACCGTCAGGATGTCCAGCTCGCCATACAGCTCAGCTAGCTCGTGGTTCATTCTTCTCCTCCACACGCCCTGCTCACACACACCGCCAAAGATAGACCGGAGCACGCGCCGCTCGAAGACTGCGAGTGCGTTGACGTCCTCCGTGAACAGAGTCCAGGATTCATGCCCATAGAGAACGACCGGTCTAATCAGCGTGCGGTAAATGGCACATTTCGTGCGTGGGAGAAGCCACCTGGACCTCAGGAGTTTGTGGAGTCCATGGTAGGCACGATTCCCCTGAACAATGCGCCTTCGGATTTCGCAACTTACGTTGTTGTCCGGAGTTACGACAGTGCCGAGGTAGCAAAACTCCTCTACTACCTCAAGTTCGTCGCCGTCCACTGATACACTGCTCCCCAGCCTGGCTCTGTCACTGTCAGAGCCCCCGACGAGCAGGTACTTTGTTTTTGTCGCATTGATCATTAGTCCAATTCTTGCGGCCTCGCGTTTTAGTCGGGTGTACGCCTCCCACACCGTCCTAGTATTCCGCCCGAATATGTCGATGTCATCCGCGAAGCCTAGGAATTGGAGGGAGCGGGTGAAAATCGTGCCGCGGATATCGAAGTCCGCGCTTCTCATGACACCTGCCAGAGCGATGTTGAATAAGAGGCAGGAGAGCCCATCACCTTGCCTCAGACCCCGGTGAGATTCGAACGGATCCGACAGCATGTTCGACACCCTCACCTTGCACAGCACCCCATCCATCGTGGCCCTCAACAGGTGTACGAGCTTCCAAGGGAAACCGTAGTGCTGCATGGTGTTCCATTGCTCAGTCCGATGTATGGTATCGTAGACCGCCTTGAAATCGATGAAGAGATGATGCGTCTGGATCTGGTGCTCTCGGCATTTTTGGAGGATCTGCCGTAGAGTGAAGATCTGGTCGGTGGTGGATTTGCCTCTAACAAACCCAGCTTGGTAGCTACCGACGAAAGCTTTAGCAAGGGGTGCGAATCTGCAGAAGAGTATCTAGGATAGAATTTTGTAGGCAGCATTAAGTACTGTGATGGCTCGAAAGTTGGCACAGTCTATTCTGTCACCCTTCTTGTACACTGGGTGGATGATACCCAGCTTCCAGTCCTCCGGGATCCTTTCATGCTCCCAGAATTTCCCAATTAGCTGGTGCATATTGACGGCAAGCTCTAGCGAACCCACCTTGAATAGCTCTACCACCAGACCATCGCTGCCAGCTGCTTTGTTATGTTTCAGCTGCTTGATGGTGCTAGTGACTTCTTCCAAGGATGGTGGGAGCACCTCGTCATCTGCCTCCCGGCTAATGTGCTGCTCAATTCTGCTTGCACTGCTGCTGGACTCCCCTAATTCCGCTCCGTTCAGGTGCCCGTTGAAGTGGCACTTCCACCTTTCGATCACCTCTCGCTCGTCTGTAAAAATGTTGCCCTTCTCGTCTCGACACATTGCGACGTTTGGCGTGAAGCCGCCTTGTGACTTCTTCAACATCTTATAGAACTGGCGAGATTTCCCCGACTGAGATAGCTGCTCCATGAGTTGTTCGTCCGACTCCGCGAAGCGACGCTTCTTGCTCTCGAAGATCCGGGTTTGCTGCGTTCTCAGTCGTTTGTAGTGTTCCACGTTCTGACGGGTTTCGCGCTGTAGCATTCAGGCGCGCGCTGCGTTCTTCTCGGGTAGTGCCCGCCTGCACTCGTCATCGAACCACTCCTTCATCTGGCATCGTGGCTTATAGCCTAGTGTCCGCTCGGCTGTTCTACTGATTGCTCGCTTCACCATACGCCAGTGAGCGTCGAGAGACATTGTGGCGGTCGCGTTATTGTTCGGTAGCGCTTCCCCAAGCGCTGACGCGTAGCCCTCGGCAACAGAAGGTGTTCGTAGCCGATCCGTGTTTAGGCATGGGGTAGGCCGGTGACGCAGCGTTTTGGCAGCGCAGAGCTTCTGCCTCCAGGTGTAGCTGAATCGCGGTTTGTGCTGGAAGAAGGTGCTACGGATGTTCATGTGTCTCGAGGATGCGAAGTTAATGAGCCGGAGGCTGTTGTCGTTGGTTAGCTGGTGGACATTAAAGCTTCCAATCGTTGGTTTAAAGGCTTCCTCTCGCCCGACCTGAGCATTGAGGTCCCCGATGACGATATTTGTATCGTGTTTTGAGCAGCGATCGTACTCCCTCTCAAGCTGCGTATAAAAAGCGTCCAAGATGCGGGCTGTGAACATTAATTATACTCAGGTTGAAGAAACGTCCACGTATCCTCAACCTGCACATGCTGTCATTGATCGGCCACCATCCGACCACACGTTTTCTCATAGCACCCATAACAAGGAACGCCGTACCGATCTCGTGCTTGTCTCCACCACTCTGGTAGATCATGCAATTGCTATTGTACCGGCGATCCGAGACTCCCTTCCAGCGGACCTCTTGAAGTGCTACTATCTCGAAGCCGCTGACTCTCACTTCCTCTGCGAGAATTTTGGTACTCCCGGGAGAGGTAAGAGACCTGCAGTTCCATGTACCGAGTTTCCAATCGTAGTCCTTTTTCCGTTGCGGGGGTCTGGCATGATTGGTCCATGTCGGGTTTACTAATTGGTGACTGTTCGTTGCAATATTACAGGGGGTGGCTTGCAAGGCCTCTCCCCCCGCCTCCTATCTCGTCGGTGGAACAACGCATCCTAGTTGTTTTACGTCTCGTGGGATGCCAAGACAGAGTAAACAGCCGCCCCTGACATGGGGAACAGACGCTGGTTCGAGCCGCTCCTAACATGGAGAACAGACGCGTAGGTAGGCAGATTGAGTAGGAGTTGGGGATGAGAGCCTATATTAGCCTTCAGGAGGCGTCGGATCCACCCCTTTACAGAACAATATAATGTGCGTTTCTTAACTCTCTCTATACATTATGTGGTGAAGTATTAGTTTCCAGGTTTGGTATATCTGTTCGTCATAAAATATTCTCTTCGGAATACAAATGTCGAAGAAATCAACTTCAATTCTTTCACCCAATACAATGAGTTTCAAAATTTTAGTACTACAATCGAGTACCAAATAGTTGTCACTTTCATTCATTCACCCATTCAACAAACACAGGAAAATTATTTAAAAATACATATGGCTACCAATTAGATTGAAACTTGGTACAAATACTTCTTATTATTCATAGTGCGGCAAAGATGCATGTACGCAGGTGCAGAACGCATGGGGGTTTCCAAAGATCCTCTTGTCTGTATCACTAAAATAAATAATACGGTCATAGCAATAAAACTGGATCGAGATGAATTTAGATGAGGATGATTCTTCTTACACAAAATTTTGAAAACAAAAGCTCTCATACAAGCTCCTCCTATTAGAGTATTGGAAAATATGGTCCAGCATACTAATCATGTCTGATTCAAATGAAATGGGAATATACAAACAGTTAAGTTTCCTGCATCTTTTTTCTCTTCTACCATTTTTTTAGACACTAAACTGCACTAAGAAACTCAATTCATCCTCTCTCTACGCATGGTAAAATTTAAAAGTTTAAAATATATTTTTCCATGTATAGACATAAAAAACGCTATGCCTTTATACAGTAAGATTCAATTTTTAATTGTGTTGAATTGCGTTGGAAATGTAGTTGGTGTAATAAATTTAAATATGGATTTCAGAGCGTAATGATTACGTACTCGGAATGGCGTTTTGAAGGAAACAGCGATACAGATGAAATATAAAGGGAAATGGAAAATTGTTTTCAGGCAGCTTAAGTGACGAAATAAGAAAAAGAGATAGATAAGTAGAAAGATGTTGAACGTCATACATGGATGGTACAACATGTTACTTTTCCTCATTGCTATGTAGATAAATCCAAGAAAAATGATAGTGGTGTTTTTGAGCGGACTCTCGAACAGGCCTCGCGAAGGAAAGGCCTCCTAGCAAGAGAGTGTCACTGGCAGCAGCAAAATATAATTGTTCGGGAATCTGCCCGAGAAAGGTCTTGCACCGTTGATCTCCAAGGAGTTTCCAACCTTCCCGCTAGTTGTTCCAGCTACCAAATAATTCGGGGAACGTATGCCGCAGAAAGGGGGATCTGGTGTCGGACAGTTCGGATGTGGGCAGAAACCCGGAGAATCAACCGCGTGCTGTAACTGAGGAAAGCGTTTTAACAAATCAAGAACCTCCTCGTGTGAGATCTTGATTGAATCTGATTTATTTTCTACATGTTTGAGCTTATATACTAATAGTCTGGCATGTCTTGTCAATGGTTTGGGATCCTGCGCAGCGAAAAACGTAGTGTTGATTGTTTGGTTTGAGTTGGTTTGATTGCATGATTTGGCTGGTCAGCGGTTTGAACGTCGTTCCGGTCAGCAGGTTGCGCACGCAACAAGTGGATAAAAAGAACTTTCGAAAGAAATAAAGTGTAAAACACTCGGTAAAAAAAATCGGTTTCATTAATTTCATGACGTGAAAGATGCAAAAGATTTCGTAGAAATTTTTTGGTAAGAACGGGTTGATCATACGAAACAAAGAATGTGAAGAGAAATGGTAGTTGTAAAACAACAAGAGAAGAAAGGATATGATACACATTTTTTTCCTTGATAGCTAAGATGGTTAAAAGGTAAAATTTGTTCAAAAAGGAGTGCAGGATATTTATATATAGGTATAGCCAATTGGATAAGATGTGTCAAGAGCAACAGCGAAAGGTGAATTAAATGACATAGAAAATATTCCATGACGAAGCTAGATATCACGTAAACAGAATGAATATAACTAAATGAAAAAAAATATACACATCAAAAATTGAATTTCACAAGCATGCGTAAAAATGCCCCTTTATGTTTCCTTAAACTACGTAGACCTGAATGAAATTCGGTTCATCACCTAGTTCTTAACAAATTAATAATTTCAAAATAAGTTTAACCCTTTCTGATGCCTCAACAAAATGTTTCAGCCATTTCAGCGAATCCCACAGGACAAAGTTTTATTACAGGAGAGATGCATTCATAAGATGCCATGCATAGGAAATTCTATTCATTGACTTCAATTTACAGCATAGACCGGCAAATGTTTCTAGGATTGGTTTGCATGGCACATTTTCATAACGATTCAGGTGCTTGTTTACATTAACAAATTATGGTATTGAATTTACTCATAACCGATGGTAGGCTTTCTGGCAAAAGGTATAGCAATTCATATATTTAGCCAATCGCTTCGATCAGAAAAATATTGCATTGGTTTTACCCTTAGCGAAGGAATTTTGTTTATGATAAACATCGGAGAAGCAAATCCAGTACAATTGAAAGTGTGCGGAATGATAAGGAATGAATGATTGGTTGGCTATGGGAATCACGATATCGGGAGATCGATGGATATTACCAACGTATTTATTACCGATCGATATATCACCTACGGAGCTCCATCACCTAAACATGGGAAACAGGAGTCCTTTCCTGCATACCAGCCAGATATGGATACTGTTATTTGTAATGTTGAGTCAAAGCCCGTAATTATGTTCAATGTTTTTTTTACCTTCATATAAATATTATCTACTGTTGAAAGATTAGATTTTTTATATTGTCAAAGACATATGATATTGACTAAAATATTTACGCTCATATCTTTTGATGGTTCCTACTCATTTGCTCAAAAGAAATAATTTAGTCTGTAAGAAGTTTAATCCAAGCACACTTAGCGCCAAATACCCCAATCATTTTTTTTAAATCCACTAAAAATATCTGCCTTTTTGATTGTGATGTGCCGACCATGAACGTAAAATAATGGTGCAGATCAGAAACAAACTTGCGAGACGGGATTTTGCTAGGCAAATTCAAGTCAGTTTCACGTTATGGCTAATATGGGGTCCTCAGCGATCTCAATATATATTTTAATCGGCGTCATAATTTGGCCTAAAAAGAAAGAAAATCAACCGTTAGCAACGGGGCTCATAATATGAGACTCGATGGCTGAATCTGTAAATTTTCGACGCTCAAACATTTCAAGACAAAACTTCATCTCATCAATTCCAACTTTTCCGCTCTCTAATTCGACCCTAAACAATTCAAATCTACTAAGAAAAGGAAGAGAGGCAGAAAAAGCACGGCAGCCAAGAACACAAAACCAAAACAAAACGAAAAAGAGCATAGGGGAAACGTTCCGACACTCAGAACACTCAGAGCTAATGTTCCACTCCGTCATGCACTCGCGGCCACATGATCAAGAAGAGCTTGAACCGAAAATAACGAGAGAGCGCACGGGCCTTAACTCCACGCGGATAGTTTTTTAAATTTCATTATCTCTTAATTTTACGCAAGCGCTATCGCACACCACATGCGAGGCAACATCCTCATGAAACGTTGACTTTTGACTGCATCTCGACGTCGGCTCGACGGTTAAGGCGACGATATGCAACGTCGGCTCGACGATCGAGCCGACGATATTTAGCGTCGCCACTTCCGTTTTTGTTTGTCGTGAATCCTTTAATTTGTATACCAGACACAGCCACCGATATCGCACTTTATGCTACACGCTGCAAACCCGAAAACCGAAATAATACCGGAGCAATTCAATTACGAAACCTAACCAAAAATTTCTTCGATAGCCCAAATCCTACCGTTGAGTACAACTTCGATTCAACTTTGATCTATTACCAAAACGTGCAAGGACTTCATACCAAAACCGACGATCTTAAACTGGCCATTATCGAATGTGTTCACGTTAGACTTACCCTCACCGAAACGTGGCTGAATGATGCATTAACGACCTGCTTATTCTTTAAAACGGAATACCGTGTCTAGTGAGGTCTCATCACATGCGGCCCACAAAGCATTCGATTTAAATTTTGATTACTAATGATGATTTTGTTGAGAAGTTTTCAACTAAAGCTGATATCATCATTCGCTTGCTTAAGGTAGTGAAACATATACGCTCTATTATAATAAATGAAATAGCTACGCAGTTTGCGCGTTATTTCAAATATTGGTATGTACTATTCACTTCGTGATTTCTAGGAATCCAGTCAGATCCGAAGATGCGTTGGAATCGTACCTTTGGTGCAGCGAGTTCGAGCCGGCGACGCTCCAGCTTTTTTGTACCTACCGAAATCGTTCATCTTCTACTCGACAACGGGTTGCTTACGAATGGCTCCAACTCAGTAGATGCTGATCAACCCGCATCTTATGCACACACCAGTAAATGCATTGAGAGAACGATTGTTCCACGAATTCTTATGCCTTGGATTAGCCGGCTAGTCAAAAAAATCATAGTGTGGCCCTTTTTCGACGCATTAGATTTCGAGGGGGAGGGGTGGGTTGGGGGCGGATACGTGTTCGATTTGTTTTGATAAATTTTGCCATCGACGAACATCGACGATCGACGAGCACGAGTAATCCACTATCAGTCAAACAACATTGACGTTCCTAACCGTAGCGAGAGTTTTCATTTATTTCAATAACCGAAATCAAGAAAAGAAAAATTGATGAGTGTCGGCAATTTAAAGAGAAATGGAGTTTAAAATAATTTTTTTTGCAAAATTTGGGGAAAAAGAGTTGTATAAGATCTGTAATAAAACATTGTCAGTGATGAAGGATTACAACCTTCGTCGTCATTATTAAACCAAACCAAAGGATAGATATTGTCAGTTGAAGAAAAAAGAACACACCTAAGGCGCTGTTTACCAAATTATAAACCGATAACGAATCTGTGACTGACGCCTGTTACAAAGTTGCATATATCTTTGCTAAATGAGGCAAACCGTTTACTGATGATGAACTAGAGAAGGAGTATATGTTGGAATTAGCATAAGAACTGTGTCCAGAAATGATTAAAAGATTCTCAAATGTGTCTTTGAGAGCCAATACCATTGCACGTCGTGTGGAAGATATCGATAAAAACATCAAAACGTAAATTAAAAAAAAGTGCAAAAACATTCGATATTGTTTCATTGCAATTTACAAATCGTTGGACATTTCATGAACCTCGCAGCTTCTTGTGGTCATCAGAGGAGTGGATGAAAACCTTAACGTATTACACGAATTGGATACCATGCATAGCATGTATGGTACTGTTACCGGGAAAGATATTTACACCAAGCTGGTTAAAACTTATTCCGAATACAACCTAGACTGGAGTTGTTTTAGTTGTTTAACTGTTGACAGAGGAAAAAATATGAGTGATGTTAAACATGGTTTGGTTGAGCTAATTTACTGAATCTTAAACTACAAGGACAGAAAAATATTTTTCTGACTTATACACTCATATATAGGCAATCAGAATGAAACTCAGGCTATTTTTAGAACAGCTGCAGATAGTAAGCTCAACACATTTTCCGAAGTGTCAGAAATTTAAAGGAGAATCAATTGCACAATTACCAGTTGATTAAGGATGTGATTTGATAAATAACCAGCAGAAGCAATTCAGTGAAAGTGTTTACACTAATCTAAAGTCAAGTTATACTTCGTTAAGTATACGCCGTCACTTAGTGAGTGCCAGGGGCCATCAAGTCACGGCGCTCAAGCACTCACAATGCAAGGGTGGCTATAAGTACGACTGGCCAACGAATAAATCGCTCTCTTCTACGAAATCAAAAAAGCCAACAGGTAAAATATAACATATACGCTCTATTATAATACCACTAAAAGGTCCTTGCTTGGGGATTACTCCTTGTTAGGGTTTTAAGGGTGCAACTTCTCTAACGGCGTAAAATTGTTTTTTTGCAAAGAAGCAATGGTGAAGTGGATATAAGCTCACTGTATCTCTCTCAAACAATGTTCGTGTCAGGCTTGATCCGGTGTTGATTGATCTCGGCGGTTCCCCTGGCAAATTATATTTCAACTGGTAAATGATCACTACCTCCCAATTAACAATCGGACATGCGAGGTGTATGGACAATCACACATTTCAAGCGGCTCGACCGACTATATTCGTACTGTTTGGTGAACATCCGATCCGTTCGAGTCAGACTTAAAACGCGCCCGAATTCTGTCGCGACGTCAGACGCAGGCCGGCTGTCGAGATGCTCGGATGCATGTAGATCGGTAAAAAAAATGCGTCATTAAATTTGAGACTCTGCTTACTGGTTCTGTGTAGGGACGTTTCATCAAATGATTTTTCACTTTCACATTCCATTCGCTTTAGGTTCTTTCCCCCCGCGTGTACTGTGTCACATGCATTGTTGATCCAGATCAGTAACGTGTGTTGCCACGTGCGCTGGTGCTAGCTGTGTAAGAGGCAAATTATAATTGATAGCTTGAAGTTGGTTCTGGTTCTTGGTTGGAAGAATACAAGGAGCCGATGTCCATGCCTGCTCGAGCTGGCAATGGTATTCAATGTCGATGGGTTGAGCTATCTGACGTCTTCGACCTTAAGGGGTGTACTTTGCCTTTTGATGAACGTGTGGGCCATAAATGATAGCGGTGATGCATTTTTCAAAAATAGATCCGGAGGAGGGATGAATTTTAACGTATGGAAGTACATGATGTACGTATACTTCGATGCAATACGCATCTCACATAGCCATTGTACATCGGCTTTGGATTCCCATGGTAGTTTACATGCATCGTGTGCACCGGTGATAGGAAACAAGGATGTTATTTTGTTTACTATCGTTTAATCGATACAAACCAAGGGAGTTAGATTGCGAATCTCAATGACGAAGTGGTAGCTGGCTCGCATTGCATACGTATTTTGGTGGCCTGCGCAGGCCCAAAACTGATCCAAACAAAAGGCTAACCCCACTACAGCGAACGCCCAAAGCAGAGAGAGCGATGCAATTGGTATGCGAGAGCCAAACAGGGTTGAACTATACACCGCGTTTGATTAGAAAAAGTTTGCGTTATTTTGTTATTCTAACTAGCGCAAAACATTGAAAAAATTCGCACGAAAGGATAATAATCAATTAGAGATCAGTTTAAAAAACATCGTTTAATTTTTGAGATTAAACCCGTTTTGATGGGAATTGTTGGGAAATTTGTCGGGTTAAAGAACGTAGTATGGTCTAATGTTGAGAAGTGTGGTGTAAAAAATTTAACCGGTCTGGTTTCAGTGTGGTCTTATTTTCTCGAAATGTTTCTCAAAATGTTTAATGAAAACTTGGTTAAACGGGCTTGTTTCAGCCCCTTGGGCGGATGGTGGCGCATGGCTAAACAGCTGGTGAGTGGACAGTGCGGGAAACCGGGCTGTCCGAACGTCGGGGGGACAGCCAGACCCTCAACAAAACTGTCCCGAGGACCTCCAGAGGTATTGGAGGCTTGGGCGCGGGGACAGTCACCCCGCCACAAGCACTAAACAGACTACGGAAAGCACCGGAGAATTTTTCGAACCAGGCTAAACGATGACCGACCACTGCAACGCACCCGGATAATGACAATAGCCTCATGGAACGTACGCACTCTACACAGAGCCGGAGTCTTGAAGCAACTAGATGACGCCCTAGCCACACTGAACATGGAGCTTGTAGCACTACAAGAAATACGATGGCTAGGGAATGGTGTGCTAAGTAGACGTGGTGAAAAACGGTACCACTTGTACTACAGCTGTCATGACCGTCACCATATGCTCGGAACGGGTTTCGCTGTAGGTTCGCGGCTGAAATCCGAGGTCATCGACTTCAAGGCTATAAGCGATAGGCTATGCACCTTGCGCATGCGATTCAAATTTTTTAACATTAGCCTCATAATCGTTCACGCCCCTACCGAAGACAAAGACGAAGAGGAGAAGGGCCTTTTCTACGGCCGCCTCGCAAAAATCATTGATAAGTGCCCTAAGCATGACCTCAAAATCATCTTGGGGGACTTCAATGCAAAAGTCGGTAGGGAGCCAATGTACCGCCAATACATTGGTGATCACAGTCTACATAAGCACAGTAATGACAATGGTAATAGATTGGTCCAACTTGCAGCAGCAAGTAATCTGGTTGTGAGAAGTACCAAGTTTGCGCGTCGGGACATCCACAAAGTTACTTGGGTGTCCCCAGATGGAGCCACCTTCAACCAGATCGACCACGCCGAAAGCCGCCGAAGACAGTCGAGCCTGTTAAACGTCAGAACCTATAGAGGAGCCAACATCGATTCCGATCACTATCTGGTTGGCTTGGTGATACGTTGCAGAATCGCCCGTCCCCGTGACAGAGGGGATGAAGGAAAAATGCAGGCCCGGCTCAACACGGGCTCCCTAAAAGACGCTAAAGTCCAACAGGCATTCGAATCCGCTTTAGGTGAGTCTCGATTACCAGCAACTCCATACGACACTACGAGCGAACGGTGGAGCGCTCTAAAAACAAAGTTAGTGAACTGTGCAAAATCCACACTGCCATCACGTCGGGGCAACACTAAAACTAGCTGGTTCGACGACGAATGTAGACTTGTGACGGAACGTAAGAACTGCGCATACCGAGCAATGCAGCAGCGGCATAGAACGCGGACATGCGCAGAGAATTACATACGGCTCAGACAAGAGGAAAAAAGAGTACACCGCACCAAGAAACATCAGTGGGAAGAACAACGAGTGCAGGAGCTCCAAGGAATCAGAGTGCGATACGGCCCAGGAAAAAAGTTTTACCAAGAGATAGCAGGTCATCGAAAAACCTTTATACCTAAGGTGACCTGTTGTCGAAATAAGGATGGAAATCTGGTCAGCTACCAGCCAGACGTCCTCTCGCGATGGGCTCAGTATTTTGATGAATTACTAAATGATCAGTTCAACGAACAGCTAGAGGTTCCACTAGCGGATGATAGCATGCTACTGCCACCTAGCATGGACGAAACCCGAAAAGCAATCCGTCGGTTGAAGAATAATAAAGCACCTGGCACCGACGGAATATCAGCCGAACTGATCAAAAACGGAGGTGCAGCACTTGAACGCGAAGTTCATCAAATAATTACTGAGGTGTGGGATAGCGAATCGATACCTTGTGATTGGAATCATGGTATCATCTATCCCATATACAAGAAAGGAGGCAGGCTACAGTGCAGCAACTAAAGGGGTATTACGGTGTTGAATACCGCCTATAAGATCTTCTCCTTAGTCTTGCAAGAGAGACTTGTCCCATTCGTAGAAGAGATAGTGGGAAACTATCAGAGGGGATTCCGAAAAGGAAAATCAACCGCTGACCAGATCTTCACCATGTGGCAGATCTTGAAGAAGATGGCGGAGCAACAGCTCCAATCTTTCCATCTCTTCATAGACTTCAAAGCCGTATACGACAGCATAGCCAGGGTAAGACTTTACGACGCAATGAGCTCTTTTGGAATCCTGGCCAAGCTTACCAGGCTTGTTAAAATGACCATGACCAACGTCACATGCCAGGTGATGGTGGATAGAAAACTCTCAAGGCTCTTTGCTACCACCAAGGGTCTGCGCCAGGGCGATGGGCTTGCCTGTCTCCTTTTCAACCTGGCGCTAGAGAGGGCCATCCGAGACTCAGGAGTGGAAACCTCGGGGTCCATCTTCTATAAGTCAATCCAGATTCTGGCATACGCTGATGACATAGACATCATTGGTTTGCGGCTCGCCTATGTAGCAGAAACTTACAAACGGATTGAGCAGGCGTCAGAGAACCTCGGTTTGGAGATTAACGAGGCAAAAACCAAAATGATGGTGGCACCGTCAGCGGCCCTGCTAACAAATACTAATGCGAGTCTACGCAGGGGTGACGTGCAGATAGGTGAGCGAACCTTTGAAGTCGTCCAAAACTTCACCTATCTTGGATCAAAAGTCAGCACCAATAGTAGCGTAGAAGTTGAATTACGCGCAAGGGTGCTGGCAGCCAACCAGTCATATTACAGCCTGAGGAAACTTCTCCACTCAAAATACCTGTCGCGACGGCTGAAGCTGGAACTATATAAAACATTCGTAGTTCCAGTACTCACATAGGCCTCTGAGACACGCACCTTGTCCAAAGCTGACGAAACCCTCTTAGCCGCGTTCGAGAGGAAGATGCTCAGAAGCATTTTTGGCCCCGTATGTGTGGAAGGACAATAGCCGATACAATGATGTGCTCTACAAACTATACGATAGCCTCACTGTCATGCAGCGAATTAGACTCGCCAGGCTCCGGTGGGCTGGCCATGTCATTACAATGGCACCGGACGACCCAGCCCGTAAAGTCCTTTCAGGCTGCCCACATGGACAGAGGAGGCGTGGTAGGCAGAAACTGAGATGGAGTGATGGCGTAGATGCGTCCGCCAAAAAGGCCGGGATCAACGATTGGCAGACGACGGCGCTCGACCGCGAGTGGTTCCGGTTTCTCCTGGAGCAGGCCAAGACCGCCAAGCGGTTGTAGCGCCTGATAAGTAAGTAAGTATATTTTTCATGATTTTCTTGTCCGAATTTATACTTGCCCGTGGCGTCGATCTTGGCCGTTGGTGGTTACAAGAAGAATAAAAAACTAGGCTTGGGTGATTGAGGTTTGCATCCGGAGTGCTAGCGCAGCAAGGATCAAGCAGTGTCAACCCCTACAATCCGGTGAAACTCTGTTCCATAAACAATGTTTTGAGATTTCCATAATGAATTAGTGGTTTATGGGAGAAACTGCTGCTTGGCGCCTGACTGGCAGAACAAAAATCTGGAGTACCCGTAAAACTAACAAAAAAAACGAGTTTGAATCTGATGAATACAGGATGTGCAGGGTATTTCTATGAGCTGGATCCGATTGCCTACATTCTGATACCCTTTCGGTAACTTAATTGCTTATTGCCTGTACCCTGGCCGTAACAAACAGAATTCCGGACTTAAACTCAACATTACAAATAGCACTATCCATATCTGGCTGGATTGCAGGGAAGGACTCCCGTTTCCCATGTTTAGGTGATGGAGCTCCGTAGGTAAAATATCGATCGGTAATAAATACGTTGGTAATATCCATCGATCCCCCGGTGTCGTGATTCCCATCGCCAACCAACCATTCATTCTCAATCATTCCGAATACTTTTAATTGTATTGAATATGCTTTTTTGGTGTTCATCATAAACAAATTTTTTTCGCTGGGGGTAAAACCAATGCAACAATTTTCTGATCGGAGCGAATTGCTGTACCTTTTAACAGAAAGCTTACCTTCGAGCTTGGTTATGAGTAAATTAAAAACCGTAATTTGTTAATGTAAACAAGCACTTGAATCGTTATGAAAATGTGCCACACATACTAATCGAAGATACAATTGCGCGGTCTATGCTTTAAATTGAAGTCAATGAATCGAATTTCTCATCCATGGCATCTTATGAACGCATCTCTCCTATAGAAAAAGCTATCGTAGACGTAATTTTGACAATTTCGCGACGATTACGAATTGGATAAAATAAATTGTCCCATACGGTTTTCCCTCCGCTGTTCTTCTACTGTGTGATTCGCTGAAATGACTGAACCATTTTGTTGAGGCACCGGAAAGGGTTGAACTTATTTTGAAATTATTAATTTATTAGGAATGGAAAACCCCTAATTGAAATTCGCTAAATATGAGTGATCGCTGCAAACTTCTAGTCGTTTTCAACCCGTTTTGATAATAACATTGAGTGGTTGAGCTACGTTAGGGCTGCTCAGTACGGGTTTGAAGCGCACAAAAAATGCGGTGATAGTTTTGGTACAGACAGAACGGCTGCCAGCAGCGATTTTGGTTTTGTGTGCGCGTTTCTCCAAATTCTAAGTCCGGCCGATGCGTCGGCGAAGTGAACTTAGCAAATGTGCAAGCAAACCAGCAAGTTGAGTGAAAGAGATAGCAAGAGTATGCTACAGATGATGACAACAACAGATATTGCTGTTTAATAGTGATGCTTCGAAGACGCCTGTGCTACTACGTGTGCATTGAAAGACGCATACAATACAACACTGTGCGAAGAAGCCACGGGAAAACGCAACACATATATCCGAAAAGGTTTAGATTAAGAATTAAAGTGAAATTGTATGTTATAAAAAACGTAAGTGACGCGTCATTTCAGAATTATCAATAAAGGCCTATGTTGTAACTGTACTTTAGATGCGCGTTCGTTGCACAGAGAGAGAGAGAGAGCGCAACCTGAGACAGAGAGCGCACCTGCGCCTGGTATACCCTTGTATTCTAGATCTTCAGGTTCCCATGGGACAATTTGATGAAGATGTGTGGTAGCCAGAAAGAGAAAAAGCTCGGTTTTACCTGCTTCTCGCTTTCACAACGCTAGCCGAACTGGAAATAGAGCATGTGTTGAGCACAAATTCATTGCTCGACCCGTTTTAGTTTGCATGTGTGGAACAGCGCAGGTTGTTTTGCTAGAGTGTGCGCGTACTTCCACATTCGGTGGTTGAATGACGCGCCAGCGAAGCGGACTTAGAGAATTTTCAGTCCATACCGACCACCCAAGTGTGAAAGTGTTGTTCTTGAGGACTTGTCGTTTTTGGGTTTAACTACACAGGTAAGCTTTTAGGCATTGTTCTTAGACATATGATTGCATCTTCTAATCCATATGTTTGCTTATTATGCGTGGGCTTATTCGCGATGAGAGGAAAAATCAACTCCATTTTTTCTCCTAATATGTTGCTGAAGAAGACTATCTAAGATGGAATTTGATGCATACCACCAATTCAAATCCCGCCGAACTATATCTACAAACGCTGAGCTACAGCTGTGCTACCGTGCTTCCTAACAAATTTGAAGCTCCCTTAATGATGCCGCCGTTGCATTCAAGCGATTCAGTGGAAGAACTTGACGTGTGTAAATCATGCAGGTAGAAAATGAATGAACGTAATCAATACGCATAACCCATAATTTCATGTGTTTGGCTTAAGGAGAGAGAGAGAGCGCAACGATCTGCGCCCCTGGCACCAGGCGACGTCGTTCAGTTTTTTCTCTAGAATGCGGAGTAGGGCGAATGAAATAAAATCTACCACAAAAGAAAAAACGAACCGAAAGCAACCCGAAAAACCACGAAAGCGCTCGTGTATCCCGACCGCACGGTTGAGCAAAAGTCGCCTGCTCGACCGTTGCTCGACCGCTTTTTCGTCCAGTGGGCGTACGATTTTACCCAACCCACTGGGCAAGAAAGCTGAAGGGCAACGGTCAAGCAGGCGACTTTTGCTCGACCGCGCAATCGGGAAACACAAGCGCTTTCGTTGTGTCCTTACCCTGCCGACAAAATCAGTCAAAAAATCTCCTGAACAAACCCCGAGCACCCCCTGTTCAGGCGGCATCTGTTCAGGGCCGGTGTTCGACGCTCGAATTCTCTGGTTTGAACCATCGTTTTCCTGTATCTTTGAATGTATGCATCAGCGCAAGATAATTATGTTATAGTATGCGCGTCCAACCAACTTGGCCGAAACGCCGGCGAAGCGAACTTAGCAATTTTGTAGACCAAAGCAACCGGCGAAGAGTACGGGTAAGCTCAAGAAAAAACGTCAACTGCCAGTATCTCAGTGCTGTTCCTAGCAGAAGGTCGATTTGCAAGCATTACCGTTGAGGTAGGTTTAAAACCATCGCAGTTGGAGTCTTAACTGGTTTCTAATAATAATTTCATTATCTTGTTTCATGTCTGCTGCTGTTTGACAAGTAAATTATGTTACAGCATTTCTTCGCTGGAAATACTGCTGATAGACGTGAGCTACATGCAGTTGGACGATGCAGGAAAACAGTGCTACTAGGCGACAATGGCGTTTTTTCCCCGTTCACGCAGCTGAAAGACACCACCGCTGTCAAAACCAAGGCGTTGGTAAAAAGAACAACCGAAATTCAAGAAGACAATAAAGTGAAATGTATTCCAGTGTACGTTGTCTGGTCTGCGCGTTTTTTCTTAAAGAGAGCGCAGCCGTAAGCGCATACTATTTTCGCTCTCACGGTTCGCGCTCTCTTTTGAGAAGGGAAGAGACCGATAAAAAAAATGAGAACAAACTGAACAAACCAGGAAAACCGAACGAACCGACCGAACCGAGCCGCCCGAACACCGACCCTGAACAGATCTCAACGGGCAAAATCGCGGTCGAGCAGCGGTTGAGCAACGGTTGAGCAGGCGACTTTTGCTCGACCGCGCGATCGGGAAAAACGAACGCCTTCGTGCCTTTTCGGGTTGCTTTCAGTACGTTTTTTCTAGTTCGGTGGTTTTTCTTTCATTCGCCCTTCCCCGCATTCTAGAGAGATCGACCCGCTCTCTCTCTCCTTAAGCCAAACCCATGCAGTTTTGGGTTATGCGTAGTGTTTACGTTTATTCATTTTCTTCCTGCATGGTTTACACACGTGAGGTTATTCCACAGGCTTGAATGCAACGGCGGCGTCATTGAGACGGCTTCAAATTTGCTAGGTAGCACGGTAGCACAACTGTAGCCAGCGTTTGTAGATATCGTTGAGCGGCATTCGAATTGGCAGTATGCATCAAATTCCATCTTAGGCAGTCTTCTTAAACAGCATATGCGGCGAATAAATGGTGTTGATTTTTCCTCTCATCGCGTAAAAGCCAACATATAATCAGAAAACATGGATTAGAAGATGTAATCATATGTCTAAGAACAATGCTTATAAGCTTACCTGTGTAGTTTAACCCAGAAACGACAAGTCCTCAAGAACAACACTTTCACACTGCGGTGGTTGGTTTAGACTGAAAATTCTCTAAGTCCCCTTCGCTGGCGCGTCATTCAACCACCGAATGTGGAAGCACGCGCACACTCTGACAAAACAGCCTGCGCTGTTGCACACATGCAAACTAAAACGGGTCGAGCAATGAATTTATGCTCAACACATGCTCAATTTCCAGTTCGGCTAGCGTTGTGAAAGCGAGAAGCAGATAGGACCGAGCTTTTGTCTCTTTCTGGCTACCAGAGATCTTCGCCAAAATGCTTCCTGGGGAACAGATGTCGCCCGAACAAAGAGTGTTCGGGGTTTGCAGAATTCGGCCATTAATGCCATTAATGGCTAAAACGAACCGAGCACCTCCAATCCGAGCACGAAGCGCTCTTGTTATATTGACGCCAATGGCCAGCTTATTGCAAAGCTATTGAAAAGATTTCGTGAGTGATTTTGTCTCCTGAGACATTCTTGCCACAATTTTGTGAGCGATTTTGTCTCCTGAGTTTTGGGAGCCTTCATCGTGAGTTATTGTGACTTTTTTTTTAAATTTGGGAAAGCGGAGAAATCTAGCACATGTATTTCGCTATTTTCGTGCATCCTAGCGAGGAAAAAGCACTCACTCATTCCAGTGAGATGCTGATGGCGCGTGTCCACCATTCGGACCAAGCTAGAAGAATGAGTGACTAAAATTGAGTGAATGAGAATGAGCGACCAATTTGTGTTTTCCAGAGTCGTGGACCTACGCTATCGGACATCGTCGGGCACGGCGAGCTGTCTCGATGACAGTTTCAAATGTAAACAGTTTTGAACGGGATTGTATTTACAATGACACTATTATTTCATAGCAAAAGGAGATATTTAATTGAAATTTTTCAGATTTGTTTTAAAATAGAAAAACTAAATATACAAACGAGTGCAATGAGCACCACGTAAGTTTTGCGTGTCCATTGCTCGGACCAAACCAGCAAGCGAACTCCATACAAATTTTTGACAATTGATGTTTCAACAGCTGGTTCGATGGGCAACTCATTCGATCAGCCCGATAGGTGGGCACACGCCATGATAGAAAAAGGTCTTTTTTACCTTTCCCGCTACCACAGAGCTTCGGCTTTAGTCAGCAGGGGTACGAGCGATGGTCACGACGACGGGAAACAGACCCATGCACAACGCCAAGACTAGGCAATTTGTATGGAACGAGGGCGTGACAACCTCCTGAAACGTCGAGACGGACGATCCATCGCAAAAATTGTTTGTCGTGTAGTGGACGATCGAATCGACGTTATGCAACGTCGAAACGAAGGTTGATCCGATGATATTTTGATTTGTCCACAAACCTTACCTTGTATTTGCTGGTATTCTTTTTCTGCAATCTTCATTTAACAAATATTGTGCCAACAAGTTCCAGTTGTGTTCATCATAGTTTACAGGAAATGGTCCTATTTCTTCGGGGTTAACAATGATGAATTCTTCAGCAGACGGTAAATTTTCTAGAAGAAGCTCTCGTACATTTGCCATCCATTTAACAGGAGTACTGGTGAAATTCAATTGGCTTTGTGAAAGTTTGATTATTGGAATCCACCAAATCATTTTTTCTTGGTCTGGCACATCATGAGGACGTTCACGTAGAAATAGTCGCTGCTTGACAATGGCTGATTTATTTTTATATGATCGAATGACGTTTACCATAGGTAAACGGTCTTTTGAAATCCATGAGTTCACCACATCCTTTATCATTATTGACTCGCATAAACGATGATCTAAATGAGCTTGCTTTGTAAGAGCATCCCATAAATCTTCCGTATAAAACGTTTTAAACTCTTTTTGGTGTAAAAATTGTTGTAAACCGCGTCGGAACGTAGCTTCACCAAGTGTATAGTTCAGCATGCGCAGTACGAGCTCCGTTTTACTGCTTGCTGTTTCCTGTTTCATTGCTGTTATTCGTGAATGAGGAAAACGCTTACTTAATTCATAGTACATAGAATAAAGAATGGTCATTGGATATTTTCCTTCAAATTCCCGTCCTCCATCTATTTTCATGACAGTATCCGCAGCCAAAAACCCAGAAATTGCTTTGTTTACATGTGCGTCACACCACCAATTCTGTTGCGAAATAGATATTGGAAATACATATGTGAATCTTAATAAGCTCGAAAAGCGAGTTGAAAATAAATATAGCTTATACCAATGCACCTTGAGCATTAACCAATGAATAATGAATGACTTAAAACCAGCATCGGATTTCGAAATATTCTAAATGGTTTCTTAAATTACACGATTGAGCTACGAATTGAGTGATATTTTATGTCTGTAAGTCATTTAGTTTACCAATTATAATGCTGCAAAATTTGGTATTTGTTATTTTCGTAGAACCCTAGACAAGAGGGGCTCCCATACAACCTCAATTCACGAAAATTATCTTCAAAATACAAATAATAACCGATTTGGCATAGACGTTTCAGCACTGAAAACTAAGACTCACAAAATTAAAGCCTTCTTAATGAGAAACAAAGGGGGGCTCCCATACAACCTCCCCAAGAAGTGAATATTAATTATTCAAAGCTGTAAATGATATCCGATTTGGCTGAAATTATATTCCGAATAGTTATTGTATGCCTTCCCACAAATTTGTTTCCAACCGGACTTTTGTAAGACTTTTCCTCAATTAATTTAAATATGACTTGATTGGCATGCTGGACCATATTTTCCAATACTCTTATAGGAGGGAATTGTATGAGAGCTCTTGAAATTTCAAAATTTTGTGTAAGAAGAACCATGTTCACCTTAATTCATCCGGACCGAGCTTTATTGCTATGGCTTTATTATTTTTTGGTGAAACGGACAGGGGATTCGTTGGAATCGTCCATGCGTTTCGCACCTGCGTACGTCTTCGTCGCACTATGATTAATAAGAAACATTCGTACCATATTTCAATCGAATTGGAAGCCATATGTATTTTTAATAATTTTTCTGTGTTTGGTAAAGTGGGAGTGACCATTATTTGGTCCTCGCTTGTAAAACAAAATTTTGTATTAGGTGATACAAATTAAGTTGATTTCGACGACATATGTACCCCGTCATGAATATTTCATGACGAAAAGATGCACAAAACC
Organism: Anopheles nili; assembly: GCF_943737925.1. Taxonomy (NCBI): domain Eukaryota; kingdom Metazoa; phylum Arthropoda; class Insecta; order Diptera; family Culicidae; genus Anopheles; species Anopheles nili. Next base: position 15,732,333 of record NC_071293.1, on the reverse strand, counting down.
GGGAAACTTATACTTCATCACATATTGTATAGGGAGTTTTTAGAAACGCATACGCAATATTTAGGTCAAGTCAGATGTCATTTGTATTTACAACGATTTTCAATTACCGTGAGAGGGAATCTATGAGGGCTGATAATTCACTAATGCTAGTTTTCAGAAATGAAACGTATATGCACCAAGTTTCAGCCAATTCGAGCACCATTTATTAGTTTCGCAGAGTAATCAGCTCTGTGGCAGTGTAGTAGCAATACTACACTGATACGGGAATGGATCCGAAGCTTCTAGAAAGATAACATGGGCTTTCCATTCCCTACACCTACCCAATACGTCCACGACGTACAGAGCGGTAACATGTCTCTCCGAATATCTGAGCTTGGGTATACGGGGAAACCCAACTCCTTGGGAGGATGGGTGATATGGCTGAATTGCGGGGATACCAGCGTCTGTTCTCCGTGTCAGGGGCGGCTGGTTCTCTCTTTTGTCCTGGCTTTACACGGGACTTTAAACAGCTGTGAAGCGTAGGCCCTCCTGTGAGACAGGGGGTTGCGGGAGAGGCATTGCAAGCCACCACCAATACAAAAGCAACGAATAGTAACCAAGAAGGAAATTCATTTCGAAACTACGGCAAACGACCTACGCTACGAAAAAGGATTAATGATTGGAAACTTGGAACATGGAACTGCAGATCCCTCACAGCACCCGGAAGTACCCGCATTCTTGCGCACGAGGTGAGGACCCGCGGCTTCGGAGTAGTAGCACTTCAGGAGGTGCGTTGGAAAGGAGTTACAAAGCGCCTCTATCGCAACGATTGCATGATCTACCAAAGTGGTGGGGAAAAGCATGAGCTAGGTACGGCGTTCTTGGTCATAGGTGAGATGCGGAAGCGAGTGATCGGATGGTGGCCGATCAATGAAAGGATGTGCAGATTGAGGATCCGTGGGTGGTTCTTCAATCTGAGCATTATTAACGTGCACAGTCCACATCTTGGAAGCACCGATGATGATAAGGACAACTTTTATACGCAGCTGGAGAGGGAGTACGACCGCTGCCCACAAAACGACGTCAAGATTGTCATCGGTGACATCAACGCTCAGGTCGGACGGGAGGAGGCATTTAAACCCACAATAGGATGTTTCAGCGCCCACCAGCTGACGAACGACAATGGGCTTCGCCTTATAAACTTCGCGTCCTCGAAGCACATGACCATCCGCAGCACCTTCTTCCAACACGCACCTCGATTAAGCTACACCTGGAGATCACCACAGCAAACATATTCCCAGATTGACCACGTTC
>NC_071293.1:15715523-15728340 GCF_943737925.1 Anopheles nili | reverse complement strand
GAAAATCGAGCGAAAAGTGAACGAACATATTTGCTCAAAACTCTTGCTGGATGTCCAAAGCAACACTTAAAAATAAATCGTTTGCTGAAAGTGATAATCTTTGAAAATGTAGGAAATTTTACTGATAACGATGTAAGCCTTGTCTTCAAAATGCTCTCCAGTGGATCGAATGGATATTTAACGTTATTCCATTTTCTTAAGGAAAACTGGAATGGTATCAAATTACGGTAAGTTTCAAAAATGTTCAAAAACATCATTGTTTAAAACATCAAAAACTAGTATTCCAAGAATCCAACGTTTTTGATTACAATTATCGTAAATTGCTTTAACAATAGCATGTATGATTTTGGAATATTTTTTTGCCTTTTTCGCCAAGCTTTTTTAAGTACTTATTACGCTAAAATCACTAAACAGAAACCATAGCGTCACATTTAAAGCTATCAATAGGTATCTTTTTTTAGATTTTAAGTTGCATATTTGAAATCTAAAAACTTTAATAAAAATTTAGTTTCTTAAAAGTTGAAAGCAATAATATCTGACAAATATAGCTTATAGAACATGAAACAGGACCGCAAAAAAAACTGCTTTCCTGAACATGGCCGAAAAATTAGCATTGCATAACACTTTTCGCTGATTATGTTATTACGATTGATTAGGTTAAAACTTTTCCGCTGATGTACGTTGTTGGCAGAATTATTTATATGAATAAATAATTATTGTTGACGACAAAATCACTGGGTAGCATTTTCATTCTAAGTCATTTGAGAGTATTACGAATAATTGATAAACATACGCTAAATAAAATTGTTATAAAACCCTCCTGGTACTGGAGGCTTCAGCGCAATTCCAGGCACATCGCTTCCAGAAATTTGACTGACTACAGAAGCGCAAAAGCACACCATAGTACCGGGTTCGAATCTCGACTGAGCCTCCCCCGCAGGACCCCGTACGTGCGTACCTTCGATAGACTTTCCAGCTACGTAAAATTCTAAGTGATAGAAAACTTTAGTTTAGCTTATCAAGGTAGACCTTGATCGTACAACAGTTGTCTAGCCATTTAACACAACACACGGAAATTCAATGATAACCACAATCTGCATGAGCACAGTAAAGACAACGATAATTGATTGGTCCAGACTTTAGCAACATGTTATATGGTCCTGAAAAATGATAACTTGGCGAGTCGGGACAACTTCAAAGACACTTGGGTGTCTTTAGGTGGAACCTCTTCCAACCAGATCGACCACATGCTAATAACATGGCTGCCGACAACAGTCGACGTCAGAACTTATCGAGGATGCAACATCGATTCTGATAATTATTTAGTAAACTTAGCGATACGTTTCAGAATCACCCGTCTCTGCGCCAATGAGGATGAGGTACAAATACAGGCTCGGCTCAACACAGATTTCCAGAAGTACAGGAAAGTCCAACAGACTTTCGAATCCGTTTTAATAGATTATCTTTTACCAGCAACCCTATATGATATTAAGAACAAATAAAAGAATGCCTAAGAACTAAAATAATGGACTGTGCTAAATCCACACTGCAATCACATCGGACAGGTTCGACGACGAATGCAAACTTGTGACGGAACGAAAAAACTGAGTGAACTGAGCAAACCAGTAATGGCATGGAATGTGGGCATGCGTAGAGGAAAGTATACGGCCCAGACGAGAAGAAAAACGAAAACATCGAACCAAGAAATACTAATGGGAAAGACAACGGGTGCAGGAACTCCAAAGAATCAGATTGCAGCGAAAGAGCTTTCAAATGGTTTGGAAAGCTTAAAATTCCAGCATTTTTGCATATATCGAACATGTGGTCAAAATTGTCTCAATTATGATTCTTGCATCAAAAGCCGCTTGAAAGCTCTCGCGTATCAGTGCACACTGGCCACCTCCCATACAAACACCGGGATAACATTTAAAAGAAGGTTAAATTTGATTAATTGAAGTTAATAACTTTTCAATGATACTCTAAATCTGCATAATATTGTTTTACATGTAAATTACAGCCAGAATTTATGCGATTGTAATGCATTCCGTTTTTGGAATAATTTTTGAAACAGAGTAATTTTTGTTGCAAAGAGTAATGACTTCATTGTCTTCAATGGTCTTATAATAAAATATAACAAACTGCCTGACGTAAATTCAATAAAGACTTTTTTATGGATTGTTGAAAGCCCTATCGTGATTATGTTTACTAACAAATTTTTCAACGGATTCTGGAAAACGTTTCCGTGTTTCTATCGTTTTCTGGTAAAATGAGCTAAGCAGAAATATGAAACATTATTTCACAATTATATAATTATTATTGCAAATTTTCTTCTTCTTCTTAACTGGCCCACTCTCAATTGCGCACGTCGTAACGACGCGGCCTGCCTTGCTATGCTTAGCCAAGGCTTTCATGACTTTTTTAATTACTCATAGCTGAATAGTCAATCTGGAATACTGTGTGTGGAGGGGGCGGGGGGGGGGGGGGTGGGGCAGACGGGATTCGATACCGATACTATCGTGTGTTTTTGCCACACGCTAACGCTTCGGCTATCGCAAACCCCTATTGCAACATATAATTTTTATTAATTTCGGTATAATTTGTACTAAGGACATAGTCATCATTTTAGGAATATGCATCAGCACCTCTCCAAGTAACGGTGGAGCTTCTGAAATGTATGGGATGCTCAAAATTTCGACTCGTCAAACAGCCATCTCAAACATCTCATCGGAAATATAACATTTCCGTTTCTTGCTTTAAAAACCGCTCGAAAACTCTCTCACGTCAGTTGCGGGCCGGCTGCCGAGAGATGCACGTCGACCGGTGCAAATAAAAAGCGTCATAAAATTCAATGCTCTGCCTACCCACCGATTTTGAGTAGGGGCGTTGCATTTTATGTTCTTTCCGTATTTTCGCTTCCTTCGATTTGGGTTCTTTCCCCCCGCCGGCGTGTACTGTCACATGCTTTGTTGACTATGCAGATACAGACCCGTCCGTTGGCCATGTGCGCTGGGTGCTAGGCTATGGAAGGGGCACATTTTAATTGTTAGTTAGAAAGGGGCTCTGGATTGAAAAAATACAGGGAACCGATGTCCATATGGCTGGTCGGGCTGGTGATGGGTCTTCAGTGTCGATGGGTTGAGCAATCTGGCGTCTTCAACCTTAAGGGGTATGCATTGCCTTTTGATTTACGTGTGGGCCAAGATCGATAGCGGCGATGCATGCGTCCAAAAATAGATCCGGAGTGGGGATGCATTATAACGTATGTGAGCACATGATGTACGAATGCTTCCATGCAATACGCATATCTCACGCAGTGATAGTATATCGAGTGTAGATTCATATGGTATGGCGCGTGTCCACCATTCGGACCAAGCTAAAAGAATGAGTGACTAGAATTGAGTGAACGAGAGTGAGCGACCAATTTGTGTTTTCCAGAGTCGTGGACCTACGCTATCGGACATTTGTCGGACACGGCGAGCTGTCTCGATGACAGTTTCAAATTTAAACAGTTTTGAACGGGACTGTATTTACAATAACACTATTATTTCATAGCAAAAGGAGAAATAATTAATTGAATTTTTTTAGATTTGTTTTAAAATAGAAAAACTAAATATACAAACGAGTGCAATGAGCACCACGTAAGTTTTGCGTGTCCATTGCTCGGACCAAACCAGCAAGCGAACTCCATACAAATTTTTGACAATTGATGTGTCAACAGCTGGTCCGATGGGCAACTCATTCGATTAGCCCGATAGGTGGACACGCGCCAGTAGATTGCATGCATCGTTTGCACCGGTGATAGGAAACAAGGGTGTAATTTTATTTACTATCGTTGCATTGATACAAACCAAGGGAGTTAGATTAAGAATCCCAATGACGATATGGTTTGCGGTTTGCATTTCATGCGTGTTTTGGTCTATTCCGCTGATAAAATATCATGCCTGTACCGTAATCATTGTCCACATGCGATCGCTGATCATAAAACATTAGATCACAAATGGAATAGCAGTAGAAATTGCTAGGGTACCGTCAACGTGGGCGAAAAAGGTAAGGGCAACCCAAACACAGGTAGAGCGGCCTGCGCGGGTCGAGACCTAAATAAACAAAGGGTTAACCCTACGACAGCGCACAGCCGAATCAAAGAGTGCAACGCAAATGGCTTGCGAGAGCCAAACGATGGGCTTATTCTCTGGAGCTGTTTTTACGCTCAGGTAAAATGCTCGTTGAATGGAGGGGGGAAACCGTGGTCCATGTGCTAAACAAAACGGCATGCTCTAAATCTTGTGCAGCGGTCTCGCTCGTGTTTTGACTGAATGGGATGCATAATTCTTTTGCATGAGTCAAAATGATCGGCATGCTTGAAAATTTTTCTCAGTCGAAGAAATGAAACCGTTCGATTGTGTGACAAGGTCGTGTATGAAAACTCCATGTATCAGAGGAGTTAAAATGTGCTCGAATCGAACATCGCTAACGTTAAAGCAAAAATGTTCCTTGAGCGGTCGGCGATCTTTTAAGGCCTCAGTCAAACAGATCGGAATTACGAGGGTTCGTACGAATATAGCCGTTCGAGCCGCTCGAAATGTCAAATTTTCCATACAAATCGACTGCTCGAATGCTACTTGGGAAGAAGTTGACGGTCGAGCGTGCTAGGTTCGCATGGATGAAACAAACAAAGTTAGGACTCTGACGGGACGATTACGACTGCTTGCCATGAATGTCGATGAGCTTGCAAGAGAGTTTGTCCAATGTTTTTTTTTATGGAAATGAACAATTGTGTTTATCGTTAATATTGAGGGTATTGACTCCTCGATATTACCCTCGATATTAAAAAATTGTTCATTTAACATGCATAAAATGTTCACTCCGCATTGCTAGGAGTAGCATTATTAGTATTAGTACTGTTAGATAAATAGTAATTAGTGTTAGTGATAAGAGATAAGATAAGAGATGAGTATTAAATATAAAGCGCGGCGTACCGACGGGCTCTTTCCTATCCAGTCCAGTCTGGGAATCGTTATTCGTGATCAACACCTCGTGGCGAACGGTCGTGTTTTTCCCAAGCTTAAGCTTCGTGTTAATCCTAATACTACCAACACTAAAGTTAATCCTAATGGCGCGTGTCCACCTATCGGGCTAATCGAATGAGTTGCCCATCGGACCAGCTGTTGACACATCAATTGTCAAAAATTTGTATGGAGTTCGCTTGCTGGTTTAGTCCGAGCAATGGACACGCAAAACTTACGTGGTGCTCATTGCACTCGTTTGTATATTTAGTTTTTCTATTTTAAAACAAATCTAAAAAATTTCAATTAATTATTTCTCCTTTTGCTATGAAATAATAGTGTTATTGTAAATACAGTCCCGTTCAAAACTGTTTAAATTTGAAACTGTCATCGAGACAGCTCGCCGTGTCCGACAAATGTCCGATAGCGTAGGTCCACGACTCTGGAAAACACAAATTGGTCGCTCACTCTCGTTCACTCAATTCTAGTCACTCATTCTTTTAGCTTGGTCCGAATGGTGGACACGCGCCATAACATTACCAACACTACTCGTCCTAGTGAGTGATCTAGTGTGTAGTGTACAGTGTGAGTGGCTGAGTGCCCGGTTTGAGTGACTGGGATTACTGGTACCGACGCAATGTCGGACTTACCTGATGACAGGGCTAGCACCCCTGCGCGAAAAATCGAGAGGCAGAGAAGACTACCCAACTGGCTAGATAAGAATAATCTACATGGTGACTATCTGTATCTAGTCCTACAATCGACCGGAAACAAAGCGCTACCTAGGAACCCATCCGTCAACGGTAAAAGTCTCGGAAAAGTTGTCGGCAATGCTCCAATAGAAGGAAATTCGATTGAGTACGGTGAGAAATATCTTCTCCAGACCCGATCCCAATCCCATTTCCAGAAACTACAAACCCTCAAATCCCTAATTGATAATACTCCAGTTTCTAATACCCGTCACACCACATTGAACACTGTTCAGTGTGTTATTTTTCCCCGAATGTTAGACATATGACAGACGAAGACCTTCTAAACGAATTGAAAAACCAACATGTGGTGGACGTCCGACGTTTCACCAAACGAGTTTCCAACGAAATTATCCCTACCAACTCCATCCTCTTGTGCGTTTCGGCTACTAACATTCCACAATATATCCGGCTTGGCCCAATCATGGTCAAACCTCGGGTATATTACCTCCGCCCCATGATTTATTTAAACTGTACGCGTTTCGGACATACGAGGCTCAGATCCAAAGTCAACCCAATCTGTCACAACTGCGGAATCCCATCCCAAGGAGAGTGCACTCACCCTACCAACTGCTCAAATTGCGAAGAGAGCCACAGTCCTTTCAACAAGGATTGCTCTAAATATAATCTAGAACAACAAGTAATTAACTACAAAATAGACAACTGGTGCACTTTCTTAGAAGCCCGCAAAGCAGTTGAACTATCCAACAATATAATCAGCCCAATTCAATAACGACTATCGTACGCTAATGTTACCTCTAAAAACGCAAATCAAATACAAACAGAAACTATTAACAAACCTGACAACAGAGACCAGATCATTAAATATCTACTAGCCTCAAATGAGAAAAACAACCAAATTATCCAAAACTTGAACAATACCATTGCTAACATGCAAAAACAGATTGAAGAACAAAACCAGAAAATGTCCCAAATACTAAAAAAACAACAAAAATCCTCGGTAGCTCCATCCGAAACATCCAGTAACTGCTCAGATTCCGAGGCTTACACCTCGGCATCTGAAACACCGGCCCCGGCCAAATCCCTCCCAAAACGCCCATCTCACAAATCCCATTCCTCTTCTTCGGAAGATCAATACCTTCGACTTTTAAGAAGGCGAATCAAAACCATTCCCCCCCTAATCACCTCTGGCAAATCCCTTCCGGCCAGGTCAGGAGGTTCCGAGTACCATCAACCCCACCCCATAAACTTCCTCACCACGCCTTTTATCTCTTCCAAACCCCCCTCCCGCCAAACTACTCCCAACAATTCAGCAAGTCCTTGTCTTATCCTGGAACATCCGGAGTATGAGAAAGAACCTTGAAAAATTGAGACTCCTTATCCTGAAACATAACCCATCCTTCATAGCTCTGTAAGAAACCTGGTCTTTGCGCTCCTTAAAATCCCATCTCTTCAACAAATATCGGTGGGTGGAATTTATCCATCTCACCATACCACAACACAGTGTTTGTCTAGGTTCCCTAAATAATATCCTCATTACTCAACTCCATTTCCCAGTAGACATTCCTGCCATTTTTCTTAAAACCTCCTTACCCATGAAATCAATTATTGTCTGCCTATACGTCCAACAACGATCCACGCACCTTACAGCCCTTTATGAGCTGGAAAAACTACTAGCTCAACTTCCTCATCCACTCATAGTGCTAGGGGATTTTTTAACGCCCAGCACACCTCATGGGGCAACCCAAAATCAAACCTCTACGGCAAACACTTAGTTCCTCTCCTAAACACCCACCTCCCATCACCCATACCCAACCACACACCCACTTGCAGCTCTCTAACAGAGCACCTCTCAAGGCCAAACCGAGATTAAAAAGGCCAAAGAGAACTGCTGGGCGGAGTTTGTGTCCAGCATTACTCCCACTGCCACCAGCAGGAATCTCTGGCGTGAAGTTGGTACACTAGCTGGTAAAACCAAATCTCAATCCTCCCAAACAATCATAAAATCTACAGATGCTATTATCCCACCGAGTCAAGTCCCAGAGACCTTTGCGAAACACTTCGCTAAGGTTTCTGCCACATGCAATTTCCCACCTCGTTTCCAAGCCCACAAACACTCCGCTAAACTCATTTCTTTTTCACCACCGGACACCTCCAATCTCCCCTAGGCTTTTCTACCTGTAAGAGTTAACCTGAGCACTAAGCAGGTGCCAAGGAAACTCGTGCGGCCCAGACAATATTGGGCACCGAGCTCTTAAAAACCTACCTGAAAAAAGGAAAGATAGCTCTTCTAGGAACTTACAACCACATCTGGCGTACTAGAGTCATTCTTGACCACTGGAAAACCAGCCTCACCGTCCCCATCCCCAAACCCAACAAACCACTCCACGACATAGACAGCTACCGACCCATCTCCCTACTCAACTGCATAAGAAAGGTTCTTGAAAGGATAGCCAACCAACGGTTGATCTAAGAACTGGAAAACAACAACCTATTTAGCTCAAGACAGCATACCTTTAGGTGTGGCAAGGGTACGGAAAAATACTTCGCTGCCCTGGACGGCCTCCTGGAGCGAGCAAAGGCTGACCACCATCACATTGATTGCGGAATCATCGACCTTTCCAAGGCTTTTGACAGGACATGGGCACATGCCATTCTTGAGCAACTCCAGAGATGGGGTCTAGGTGGACGCCTATTCGCGTTACTTCAAAACATCTTCTCTAACCGCACCTTAAGAGTCCTAATTGTCGGAGAAACCTCTAACATCCATACCCTCGAGAATGGGGTCCCCCAGAGCGCCATTCTCTCCCCAACCCTCTTTCTCATCAGCCTCGAAAACCTCTTCACATCCATCCCCTCCTGTATCAAACCGTTCGTTTACGCGGACGATGTCATCCTCATCTCCACTTCTCCCTCCGAAACTCGTTCCCGCGACCAATTACAACACGGACTTGAGAAATTTCAACAGTGGTCCCGCTGGACAGTCTATGAAGTTTCTCATACGAAGCAAAGACGATTCACATATGCGACAAACCCCTACACTGTTACAGACGCCGACCATTCCTGTTCAATAAACTTCCCATCCCAACGATGTAGACTGTTGGCATCCTAGGTGTCTCTTTCGACACCAAGCTATTCTTCCTCCCTCACTCCAGACGGGTTAAGAAAGAGTTTTCCAGCCGTATCAATCTTTTCCACAGAGGAAACCGATCCACTTTGTTTAGGATCATAGATCACTGGCTAATACCAACACTGTTGTATGGTATTGAAATAGTGTCTTTTAGCAGAGCCACTCTGGAAAAAACCATCGATCCAGTCTACCATACAGCAGTCAAGATTACCTCGGGTGCTTTTGTTACCAGCCCCACGCTGTCCACACTAGCCGAAAGTGGTCACCTACCACTTGAACTTATTATGACAAAGCGACTAATTGCAACAGCACTAAGACTCCTGGAAAGGAGAATCAAACGAAACCCGATTATAAACAGGGCTAAAGCTGCAATTAACACTATCAATAATCAAGAATTCCCACCGATTAAACAACTCACCCAGCAAGGAAAACGTGGCTGGGATCACCCAAAAGCTATAATCGATTGGCACTTTCGGGATATAATTAAAACTAAACCCAATACCCCAACAAGTCACCTATTTTCTGAACACATTCACAATAACTACCGTCAACATCACCGCATATACACCGACGGTGCAATACTCGGCAACTCAGCTGGCTGCGGCATCTATTCCAGACTTGATAAACTGGCACTTAAACTTCCCGACCACACTTCCTGTTTCTCTGCTGAGACCATCGCCATGGTCCTAACAGCCAACGAAGGGCTTAGGATCGACAAACCGAATGTCATCTTTACCGACAGCGCTAGCGCCTTGGCAGCACTAGAGGGTGGAAACTTCAAAGACCCGCACATCCAGAACTTGAAAGCCTAGCAGCCTCAATACTAACCTTTTGCTGGATCCCACGATACCGAAATATTACCGGAAATGAAAAAGTAGTTCAACTGGTGGTTAAAGGAATATGCCGTCATCACACTCATAATCGCCGTCTCTCTCGAAAACCATGCAAAACTTTGCATCAACGACTACTGGAACTCGACTTGGAGCAGATCCAATCAAAAACAACACCGCTCCATGGCCGGACACTCAGTCCAGTAATGACCAAAGAGACACAGGAAACCGCAAGGAAACCGCAAAGCTCACATACCTGCTAACACAAATGAGAGCCACACAGACCGCAGCGATGGCGATAACGTAGCACAAAAGAAGTCACAAAGGAAAAACAAAGCTCCTCAACCCAAAACCCTAGCTTTCCCTACAGACCCCAAACCGTTCACATCGTCCCCTTCCCTCTCCGAAATCCTTGATTCACTCCTTGTGACATTAAAGCTTCCGCAACCGCTGCTCAGCATTGCAACTTTAGCCCTTCCTTTCCTTAAAGGAATGATCAAAGTGTGGCTGACACAATGGCCATGCATAGGTATGATGATCCGCCTCGACGAATAAACCAAAAATGGCTAAAATACTTCAGTGGAATAGTAGAAGTCTTATAGGAAAGCTGGACTTATTTAAAGCCACTACCGGCTCATTAAATTGCGATGGGTTTGCGCTCTGCGAAACTTGGTTATCCCATGATATGAAATTTACCTTCCAGGGATATAACATTATACGGCAAGATCGACAATCACGGGGAGGGGGAGCATTAATAGGGATAAAAAGTGTCACACCTTTCACAAAATTTCAACCCCTAGCCTAGAAATAATTGAAGCTGTAGCAATTAAGGCAAAGCTAGGTGACATTAACATTACCTTGGCATCTATATATATCCCCCCGATAGCCAAAGATGAGAAAGAAAGGATGGAAAAGATCATTAAGGAACTAGGAAATTTAGTAGCGGTATTACCTGCACCACTTCTTTTACTAGGTGATTTCAACTCGCATGGTATCGACTGGGGAGGCAGCAAAGATGATATCCGTGCCTCTGCTATCCGTAATCTCTGCGGCAACAACGACTTGAAAATCCTCAACACAGGGGAAGCAACTAGGGTATTCAAATCAGGATCAAGCGCACTGGACCTGTCTATATGTTCATCAGCTCTGGCTCTGAGTCTCAATTGGAGGGTAATACAGGATCCAATGGGTAGTGATCATCTACCAATTGAAATATCTTTTGCCAGGGGATCTCCTCAGATCAAGGAACCCCGGGTTAACTTTGACGTAACACGAACATTGACTGGGCGAGATACAGTGAGCGAATATCCACATCACCACTCAAAATAAAACAATCTTACAAAAAACAATCTCACGCCGTTTGAGGAGTACGAGAACTTCGTATCTTGTATAAACAACTGCGCCCTTCAGGCCCAAACAAGAAGTACTCCCCAAGCAAGGATCTACAAAAAACTCCCAACGCCCTGGTGGGACAAGGAATGTCAAGTAGCATTTTCGGCAAAACAGAAAGCCTTTATAAATTTCAGATCTTCAGGCTCCATGTTGCTATACGATAAGTATAAAAACCTGGAGAAAAGCTGTAAAAACTTGCTTAAAGCAAAGAAAAAGGGCTACTGGCGTAGATACGTCAACAATTTAGACCCCTCCACCTCGCTCAGCTCGCTCTGGAAAATGGTTAAAAGGATGCGTAATAGTAATACCACCAACGAGAGCGAATGTTATTCCGATGACTGGCTGGAGCAATTTGCCTACACTCTATGCCCTGATTTCATCCCGGAACAATGTTCTGAGCTATATGCACCCTGCAGTGACCATAGCATGGACTCACCCTTCACTATGGTCGAACTCTCGATAGCACTCCTCTCTAGCAAAAACTCCTCCCCGGGCATAGACCAACTAAGAAACTCTCTACTGCAACACCTCCCTGATGTTGCTAAAAAACGATTATTGAGTTTCTTTAACCAACTGTTTAATCTCAATACCGTCCCATCGGATTGGAGAGAAGTTAAAGTAATCACTATTTTGAAACCGGGCAAACCGCCATCAGACTGCAAGTCGTATCGCCCGATAGCGCTGCTTTCGTGTATGCGGAAACTCTTGGAGAAGATGATCCTTTTTCGCCTAGAACAATGGCTGGAAACAAATAACCTTCTTTCTAACACGCAATTCGGCTTCCGAAAAGGCAAGGGTCCCAACGACTGCTTAGCGCTTCTGGTCACAGGAATAGAACTGGCGCATGTCCACAAAAAGAATATGGCATCCGTATTCTTGGATGTACAAGGGGCGTTTGATTCAGTGTCCCCCCACTTACTGTGTAAAAAGCTTAAAAATGTTGGTCTAAGCCCGAAAATGAACAACTTCATCTTTAACTTGCTCTCGGAAAAAGTGATGAGCTTCGCAAATGGCCATCACAAAATGAAAAGAACCGGCTTCCATGGTCTAGCGCAAGGATCCTGCTTGAGTCCTCTGCTTTATAACTTTTATGTTAACGACATAGACACCTGTTTGGCACCCAACTGTAGCCTTAGACAATTGGCGGACGATGGCGTAATCTCAGTCGCTAGTAGGAACGCGGACGAACTACAAAATGCCCTACAGACCACACTTGATAATATCTCGGTGTGGACGGAAAACCTGGGTATCAAGTTCTCCCCTGCAAAAACTGAATTGGTTGTATTCTCCTTTTTTAGCGACACTACAAAGAATAAAGAAGCAGGACTATTTAAACCGAACCTAAATATTTCCCTGTATGGCAATAAGATTGCTAATACCGAAAACTTCAAATACCTCGGTATCTGGTTCAATTCCAGACTTAGCTGGGCTCCACATATAAGCCACTTAGTACAAAAATGCACCAGAAGAATAAACTTTCTGCGGACTGTCACAGGATTCTGGTGGGGTGCCCATCCAACCGACATATTGCGCCTATATAAAACAACGATACTGTCCGTTTTAGAATATGGAAGCATATGTTTCCTTTAGGCAGCTAAAACACACATCCAAAAACTAGAAAGGCTAGAGTATCGTTGTCTCAGAATAGCACTGGGCAACATGAAATCTACGCATAACATGGCTCTAGAAGTGATGGCGGGGGTGATGCCACTAAAACTCCGTCTCGGCCAAATCGCACTCCGCTTTCTGATT
>NC_071293.1:15683092-15715323 GCF_943737925.1 Anopheles nili | reverse complement strand
ATGAGGAGTATATCCCAGTGGGTAAAATCCCATATTTTGTCAAAAAGTTACCAGTTTTTGATGGTAAAGCTAGTGAATTAATGAGATGGGTGATGGAAGTGGAACACATACTACAAATGTACGCTAAACTTCCGAGGGATTCCGCAGCCTACCACGTGATCGAAGGTACAATTAGGCGGAAAATGAAGGGCGAAGCTGCTGATGTATTGAACTCTAACTGTGTTACAAGTGGTTGATCACATATTAAATCAACCCTACTCCTCTACTATAAGGATAAAAGGGAATTGAAAACGCTGGATCATGAACTCAGCGCGATCAGCAAGAAACAAGGTGAAAGCCTGAGCAGTTATTTCAGTAGAGTAAACGATCTACAGAACGCTATAATCGCTCAAGCTCAAACCGATCCGAAATATGCTGCTAATTTCGAAGCCTATTCAACATACTTCCGATAGAAAGGTTTGGATTGCTTTATAAGAGGTTTGGATAATCCTCTCTGTTTTTTGCTAAAAAATAATAATCCGTCAAATTTAAACGCGGCTTATAATTATTGTTTAGAATACTGCAATATGAATTTGAGGTCAGCACCATTCAAATCTGAACTTCGTTTTAACCACATTCCCAAACCTCGAGACCTTTATACACCACCTTCTAGGGGGACTGGTTATCATAGCCAAAACTACCCAGAACCACCCTTGCCGCCTAGAAATTTTTCGAATCAGGGCCAAAATTTCCATCCAAGGAATAATTTTCCCACCCCTTCAGTATAGTCACACTAGGAATCATACCAATCGAGAATATATTGGTCCAGCCAATCAATATGGCCAAAATATCAATATACCAAATAATTATAACATTAGAAAAAATCCAGCTGAGCAAAATAATAACGGCTATCCAGTGCCTATGGAAGTAGATCCATCCATACGATCGAAATCCCTTAATTATGCAAATAGAAGTCAGGAACGTAAAGGAACAGGACAACAAAGGCAAACATATGCAGTAGATGCTCCGTTAGACTATCTTGCAGGAGCACCACCATTAAACGAAACGAAAATTAATGGAAATTTAAGATAAACTTATGAATCAACTAATAGCATGTACCAAGAAGAGAAAAATTTTTTAGATTAGGCCGCAAAATGATGAAGCCATTCCTCCCATACATCTTTTTGCGGACAACACAGGGAGAATTTCCATTTTGGATAGATAGTGGGTCTAATGTTAATCTAATATCGCCCAAACTCGCACATGCCTACATGCACTCAAAACCATACGAGCATTCTTCTTGTAGTATAAAAAGTGCCACAGGCAAATTTAACGCTACTTCGGCCATTGACATTGCATTTTTTTACCCTAGATCTAGCATAAAATTTCAATTTATTATGCACGATTTTCATTCATTCTTTTTTGGAATTCTTGATACGTCAATTTTAAAAACGCTTGAAGCTCAATTATGCTTTAAAAATAATATCCTTACAATTATCACCGACAGTGGATTGCCATTTACCATCCCTTTACACTCCTATCAAGCTGTGAGAGAAAATCATCTTGTGGATTTTCGGGTAGATCATCTTGATTCACCACAACAGGATATGCTAAAAAAAGTATTGAGCAAAAATAATAATGTTTTCCACAAACCAGACTTGGCTTTGTCATGTACAACTAACGTAGAGTGTACAATAAATACTACTGACGATATTCCCGTACATCAGAAAGTGTATCTGTATCCCGCAGCGTATACAGCCGAAGTAAACGATTAAATAAAAAACCTCTTGGATTCAGGTATAATTAGACCATCCAGATCGGCTTAGACTTCTCCTGTCTGGATAGTACCAAAAAAGAATGATGCTTCAGGACAAAAAAAAATAGAATGGTGATCGACTATAGGAAACTAAATGAGAAAACAATAAGTGATCGATACCCAATGCCAGAAATATCCTATGTATTGGATCAATTGAAAGGGCAACAATTTTTCTGATATTTGGATCTAGCATCAGGATTCCATCAAATTAGGATGAAACTGCTGATATCGAAAAGACAGCGTTCTCGATAAATAATGGAAAATACGAGTTCATCTGTATGCCATTTGGACTAAAAAATGCTCCAGCAATTTTTCCAACGTGCTTTAGACGATGTCCTTAGAGAATTTATAGGAAAAATTTGCTATATTTATATGGATGATGTTATCGTATTTGGGAAATCCGTAAAAGAGCATCTGCACAATTTGAGCATTATTCTCGATACGCTAAATAAAGCAAATCTGAAAGTCCAGTTAGATAAATCAGAATTTCTACATAAGGAAATTGAATTTCTTGGACATATAGTCTCGAGTGAGGGTATAAAACCGAACAACAACAAAATAGAGTCGATAAGAACGTTTCTTGTTCCAAAAACAATAAAACAACTTCGATCGTTCTTAGGGCTGATGGGGTACTATAGAAGATTCATTCGAGATTTTGCTAAAATAGCGAAACCATTAACCAGCTCTCTAAGAGGCGAAAAGAATTGCACCTCGAATAGAAAGATAACTTTATCATTGGCACAGGTTGAATGTTTTGAAAAAATGAAAAAAATTTATCATCGTCAGATATTTTAATCTACCCAGATTATAGTCAACCCTTCATTTTGACAACAGATGCTTCTGATTTTGCCATTGGAGCTGTTCTCTCGCTAGGAGAGTTAGGGAAGGACCAACCCATTCGGTTCACGTTCACTTACTAAAACAGAAGAATCTTATTCAGTACCAGAAAAAGAAATGCTTGCAATAATTTGGGCATTAAAAATCTTCCGTAATTATCTATATGGTGCTAAATTCAACATCCTAACAGACCATCAACCCCTCACGTTTACACTGTCTCAAAAAAATACTAATGCCAAACTAAAACGATGGAAAGCATATTTGGAAGAACACGACTACGAAATTATTTATAAGCCAGGGAAAACTAACGTAGTAGCAGATGCTTTGAGTCGCATGGTTTATTCTATGACCGCCGCTCAGCACTCTGCAAACGAAAGCGATAATTTTTACATTCCATCAACCGAAGCCCCTTTAAATGCATTCAGACATCAAGTTATTTCAAATGAAGGATGCGATAAAATTTCTACTACTCAACCATTCCCAAACATCATTCGAAAGCATATCACGATCTCTAACACTAGTAATCAAAGCTTACTGAATGTTTTGAAAACACATTTTGATTTTTCAAAATTGAATGGAATGTCCACCAGTGAACCTTTGATGGGAAAAATACAGGAGGTATATAAACAAAATTTTGGAAGACAAAATATGCTAAAAATTCGTTTTACACAAAAATTACTGCAAGATGTAGAAAACCAGAACGATCAACAAAATATAATAAGTAAAGAACATAGTAGGGCACATAGAGGATACGAAGAAAACAGAACTCAAATCCTCAAGCAGTATTATTTTCCAAGAATGTCAGCACAAATCAAATATTTCATACGCAATTGCCGCACATGCAACGAATGCAAGTATGACAGAAACCCAATAAACCCACCAATGGAAAAAACCCCTTTACCAAAAACACCTTTTGAGATATTGCATATCGACATCCTTTTCTTGGAAAACCATTACTTTTTAACTTGTGTCGATAAATTTTCAAAATATGCACAAGCAGAAAAAATAGGATCTAGAGCCATTGTTGATGTATTACCTGCTTTACAAGATGTAATACTTAAACATAGACCTCAAGACATTATTGTTATAGACGGAGAAAAGTCATTTAATTCACGGGAAATCACAGATTTTTTTAATAGATATGGAATTACTCCTTATTTGACAGCTACTGGTAGTTGAAAGTTTCCATTCAACTTTACTAGAAATATATCGTATAACAAAAACTGAACATCCTTACAAATCCGTTTTAGATTTGGTAACGATGGCAATTCATAAATACAACCATTCCATACATTCCTGTACTAACTTTAGTCCTATCGAAATCATAACACCTACCGAAAGCACTCCTAAAATCTTACAAAAAGTTCAAAATAAATTGAAAATAAAGCAGGACAAGGATATAAAGTACCACAACAAAACACGAAAACCCAAAACTATAACTGTAAATTCCCAGGCGTATATGAAAACAAAACGAAAGCTTAAGCAAGCCAAACCGTATAGGAAGGTAGAGATAGAGAAGGTTAATAGAACCACTGTTTTAACTAAAAAAGGAAAAAGGATCCACAAGAGTGATTTAAAAATAAAATCTTCATAAATTTATCCTCACAGGTCTCTACATTGGAGTGATGGCTAAAACATTACAATTTCTAATTTAGATAACATACCAATACTGGCATTCAATAGAGGTGACGCGAGAGTAGCAACCAGTAATAACTACTATATCCACCATTTCAATACTTCAAGCATACAACTCGAAATCAAAGTCCTAGCAGAAGAATTTAAATCTCTCGAAGAAACCCAATTCACAACAATGATCGAACAAGAATTCACAAACGCATACGAATCGTTAAGAGGTATTTTCCCTATTCATAGAATTAAAAGATGGGACTCGATAGGAACCGTTTGGAAATTTATAGCAGGAAGTCCCGACGCCAATGACTTACTACTGATAAACTCTACACTAAACGAATTGATAGTAAACAATAATATTCAAATTAGGATAAATAATAATCTTACGCTTCAACTAACGGATACATTAAAACAAATCAAAGGTGCTCTTAAACTTTCGCGAGAATCTTCAATAGATTTCTTTTCTCTCAACATCCTCCTAAACCTTAAATACTTGTCACAAAAATTATCTCTTGTTATAGATAGCATTACTTTGGCAAAATTGGGTATAACAAATCCTCGCATACTAAGTAAAAGCGAAATAGATTTATTAATTAGTGATATAAGAAAACAAAATCTTCCTGTCGAAACAATTTCGGATGCATTATCATACACGAGCACAAAAATAGCCACTAAAAAAGACGAAATGTTATTCATAATCAGCTGCCCAAAAACAACAAACGATGTATATAAGAAAATAGAATTGCACGGTATAACAAATAGGAATAAGAAAATTCATGTACCCAAACAATTTTACCTATCCCTAAACTCCCAACTCTTCATCATACCAAACGGCAACAAGTATATCTATGATTTAAAAGAATTGCAAGAAGATAACGGAGAATGTGTCCCAGCCCTTCTACGAGGACAGCAAGCAGCATGTGATTTTGTAGCGAACCGAACAAAATTCGAAATTATCCATCTAGATATGATGCACATTCTTATCAACTCAGCCGTTGAATTTACAATAAAAACCACATGCGGTCTAAAGAAGAGAAATCTGACAGGCTCGTTTCTCCTGCCACACAAATCTTGTAAAATATTCCTGAATGAGGAAGAGATTTCAAATAACAAAACAGAACTACATGGGTCACCGCTGAATCTCCCTATCTATGGCATAAACGTTACATCAGTAAACAACGTGCTAAACCCCAGTCTGGAACATCTTTATTCAATACATGTGGAACTTAGGAAAGAGATGCATCAAATTCCATTAGAATCGAAGAGCTTCACTTGGAACGGTTAGTCTATAACCAGTTTAGCAAGTACACCGATAATGCTATTGATTGTTATTTTTGTATATCTAATCATCAGAAAGCAAAAAAGAACAGTCATAAACATCCGAGGACAGCCTACTTCTAAAACTACATCAGATCAACCCCAACAAGAAATCCAGACCGATACCTTTAACCCGCCGACGATGATGGCAGTTTTTCGGACGGAGCCTTAAAATTTAAGGAGGGGCGAGTTATCATCCATCGTCACGTATCTTCTATTTTTTACAATATCTACAATAATGGAAAGGCCTGAGACGAATAAGCAACCGCTTACCCGCCCAGCGACATCATAAAAGCTAATCACCAATTTTATGATCATATGTATGCACCTGAATAAACATATGCATCCGCCAACCCGTACTGGAATTCACCTGGAACCTGAATAAACATATGCATCCGCCAAAACTTCAGGTATTCCAGACCACCATAAATCAACCAACAAAACAACATGTCCTCAGCCATCCATCCCGTTCCCACACATTGTAATATAGAAACATTTTAGCATATATAAAGATAAAAATGTAGAAATAAAGACATTCTCAGTTTGGTTCATAACTACAACGTTAACGGGGCACTCAAGCGAGCCACGAGGATGGGTTAAGGACAACGACCGACGGACATCGCTTAGAGGACAGTATATAAAGAGCGAGATTGAGCGGGCTCTCCAACCAACTACCCTAGTGATCCTACCCGCAACCCTTCCACTATAGATTTAGCTTTATCTAAAAGCCATCCTGACATATCGAACCACGTAACAAAAACGTGCCTAACATCAGACCATCAACCAGTATTGTTTATGCTATCGGTATGATATCGATAATGAATTGAATTCTACTCTAGCACATTTCAACGATTTAAACAACCACTCGCAAATAGACGATATGATTGAAAAGTTTACCGCTGCAGTAATAAGAGCACATAGTCTAGCTGTATCAGAACTAATCACAAGTTCATATAGAATAGTAATCCCTCAAAATATCATAACGCTAATCAAAATTCAAAATATATATAGGAAAAAATGGCAACGGCACCGGCTGAACCCACTCTTTAAAAGTTCATATTATTATCATAAAAAAAGAATAGAGACAGAACTCTCTGAACTAAGGATTAATAATTGGACTAAAACCTTACATACTATCAACAAACAGCAACATACAAATAACAGTAGACTTTGGAAATTTGTCAATATAATCAAAAACAAGACTAAACACATGCTTCCCCTATGATCCAATGAAGAAATCTTTATAACACCAGAAGAGAAATGTGAAATCCTAAAGAAACAATTTGACCAAGCCTACAAACAGACTCAGGACACTTAGAGCCACATGGAATGGAAAGTAATCACTGAATTATAACAAATTCAGTCCACAACCACTGACAGCATAATTCCAAATATGATTAAACCAAAACACATCATGATCGTTATCAAAAAACCAAAGTCAAAAAAACCCTCCGGCTGTGATAGGCTAAACAACAATTCATTAAAACGAATCACTAGAAAAGCATTAGTTTATCTCAACACCATATTCAACGGATGCCTTAAGCTGAGCTACTTGGATGGAAAAATGGAAAATAGCCAAAGTTGTAGCAATCCCAAAACCCGGAAAAGATCATTCCCGTCCACAAACCTATAGACCTATAAGTCTTTTGATCTGTTTAGGTAAAATTTTTGAAAAATTAATCGAAACAAAACTATGACAACACGCCTCAACCAACAATATTATCCCCGAAAATCAAGTTGGATTCTAACCTCTCCTATTTACAACTCATCAACTCCATAGGCTAGTTAACCACATCAAGGAAATCGAACACTAAAAAAAACGACAGGTCTTGTTTTTCTTGACAGCGAAAAAGCTTTTGATACTATCTGGCATCAAGGACTTTTGTACAAATTATCAATTTTCAAGTGTCCATCTTATTTTATCAAAATCATAGAATCATTCTTAAAAGATAGGATAATCTATGTGCACTTAGGCAACACTTAATCTCAACCATACAATCCTACCGCGGGAGTACCGCAAGCCAGTACTCTATCTCCACTCCTTTTTAACATCTACACTTCGGACATTCTGGCAATGAAAGACTGCACCAAATTCGTGTATGCAGACGATTTCGCAGTTACAGCTCCTTCAAAGACTCCGAAAACTGTTATCAAAGCACTTAACAACACCCTTAAAAATATAGTAATTACTACGCAAAATGAAAATCAAAAGTAAACGCAGAAAAGTCCGAGGCTATTTACTTCACTCGGTTCAAACGAACTAGTAAGCTCCCAGGTAAAACATTAAAAATTGAGAATAGCTCTATCAGCTGGAAAAGTTCTGTTAAATATTTAGGCATGCACCTAGAAAAGAGATTAACTTGCAGAAATAATGTTGAAGCCACAGTTCAAAAATGTGTTCGAATCTTCAAAACTCTCTACAGCTTCCTTGACAGAAGATCTAAGCTCAATACAAAAAATAAGCAGTTAGCAACACCGAGATCGAGAAGTGATCTATATCGAAACCGGTACAAGACACTTCAGACTAGACAGTTTCCCTTCAGCAATATTGAATTCAAGAGAGTCAAGATCGTGTTCTCCCCAACGGAAGCCATCAGGGTCAAGATCGTGTGCACCCCAACAGAAGCCATGCGAGAGTCAATATCATATGCACCCCAACGGAAGACGACGAGACTGTCGCATCAGCAACGTACACACTCCAACGTGATGTCCGGATAAGTCACATGAAGATCGTACGCACCCTACGGAAGCGGAAGCCATGAGAGAGTCAATATCATGTGCACCCCAACGGAAGACGACGAGACTGTCTCATCAGCAACGTACGCACCCCACGGATGTTAGGGCTATTGCGAGCGGAAATTCTAAGAACAGACAGGATCGAACGCGATCAAACCTTATCAAGACTTCCAAAAAAAGGAAGATCAGAGACAGGCCGAGTTGAGTTCGATAGTGAGGTTCAGCTAGGACGGACGTGTTGTCCAAACCGAGAAAAATAAATAAAATTATTTTCTATCTGAATCGAGCTATTGTTTTCCATAACTAAGCTTTTGCTCTATTCTGCAGCTGTTCGACCTATCATCCCATACGCATCAACCGTATGGTCTAACTACGCAAATAATCATTTTAAACGCTTCAAAGAATACAAAACAAAATTTTAAAGTCTATAATTAACGTTCCTTCTTGGTACCGCACTTCTACCTTACATAGAGAATGTAACATGCCACTAGAGAAACTATAATTAAAACAACAGTGAATGAAATACAAACAAAATTGCCAGTCAAACCCAGCGGAACTGGTCCGTAAATTATAGCATTAAATCAAATGCTAAGTTGTAGTACTAATATATCGCAAGGCTGAACTATCCGTTTCTTTAAACGTTCCATTAAAAAACTATAATAATAATAATAATAATAATAATAATAATAATAATAATAATAATAATAATAATAATAATAATAATAATAATAATAATAATAATAATTTTATTATTATTATTATTATTATTATTATTAATATTAACAATAATAATAATAATAATAATAATAATAACATCAACAAATTCTCTAGGTCGTGCTTGGTCTGTTGATTCCACTGCTATAGGCTAGTTTAGAAAAGATAAGATTAGACATACCTTAGATACATAAGTGATGAAACAAAAATTTTTTTAGCTCTTATTGTAGGTGTTGCATACATTTCCCACTCAAAAATTTACATCGCCACCTTGGCATAACAGAAAATAGTTAATTATGGTAAAGCTAAGAAATAATTTGTGAAAAGTGAGGAAAAACAAATAGTTGAACCCACTGTATCGTACAACAAACGGTTGTAACTAATGAAATAATTTCCGGCCATAAAAATTAGTCTACTACTACTACTACTAGTGTGAAAATTGCTCTGGATCATTCTACTTTAGAGTGTTTAGGTTGCTGATATGACAATTTCGTCATTTGCTGTTTCCAACCGTCGCGAAACACTCGAATTTGATATTGCTGATCGGACTATCTCGATGTTGCTGATTTGACGAACTTGATGTTGCTAACTAATGTTGTCTAATTGTGCTTCTACGCTGTCCATCCTGGTATCATCTGCTAATCGTTGTACAACCCCAGATAATCGTTTGCGATTTACCCATTCCGTCTTCGTCCGACAGATCTATTTATATGTCTGCATCTGTAAGCATCAAACAGATGTTACATGTTACATGATTCCAGCTTAGATGACGGCGCATGAGCAAATTATGTGAAAATGTTTTGAATGTTGAGAAGGAAAGATCCATTTAACCATTGATTATCTGCCTGCGTCTAATAGGGCGACGTTGGTGTTAATATGGACAGGTTACTGGAATAATTGACAATATTGTACTGCTACGTACCTATTCCAGAGCCTAAATTTCAGATAACATAATGCATAACAATTTGACTGTTGTCGGCACATTAAAACCTGGTTCACATCAGCTATAGACGAGTAGGTTTTGCAAGGACTGGTGCACCGAAATCGTAAGTACGTATTGATCTAACCATTGCATATATTTCACAGCAGGCGCGAGAAGAAAACACAGAACGATCGTATGAGAACGAATGTGTGTAGAAGCGGTAGAGAGAAAATAGAGTGATACTGCAAAAGAGCACTATTCAGTGAGTGCACAACAACAGCGAAAAATGAATCTGCATTAGCCAAAGAAATGAACTCGCGTAAAACTCTTTTATTTTGGTAATTATTTTTTACAAAGCTCCTAAGTGATACGAGCTTTATTGCCGTGAACGGCTGTATTGCGGCTTGATTTTCGTCTCGAAAGTAAGCTAGTTTTGTTCTAGCAGCAAGCCGCAAAACCGCGTGGCTGCCAACTTGGGTTAGGCATATATATATATATATATATATATATATATATATATATATATATATATATATATATATATATATATATATATATATATATATATATATATATATATTATATATATATATATATATATATATATATATATATATATATATATATATATATATATATATATATATATATATATATATATATATATATATATATATATATATATATATATATATATATATATATATATATATATATTTATATATATCAATATATATATATATATATATATATATATATATATATATATATATATATATAATTATATATATATATATGTCACCTAAGTAACTGCTCGATACCCGGCGTCACTTAAGCGACGGCTCGACTCCCAGGCCAAGGTAAATACTTCGGCGCCTCTCAGCAGGACTAGACGCTAGGGGGCGCTGTTAGGGTGGGTGCAAACCTGTACCGCGGTTCCGGAACCAAATCGGCCTATCGTACACACGCATGAACATCAGCACTTCAAAAAATCAAAAGTGTAAGTTCATTGCCAGCAACTTGCTTGCTCTTTCCCTCCTTCAAACTCTTATGCGAATTCACTCGAGTTTATTCGATCGAAAAGCTTCACTACTACATACACATCGTTCTGTTCTGTCGGTATCCGTAATTTTGTCGGAACCGCTGGAACCGAGCACCGCTCATACAATTTGTATGGAGCGAGGCACGGTTCCGTATCGTTTGCACCCACCCTTAAGGACTCGGCTTAGGTGAGTGCAGACCCGAAGCGACTGGCCGAGAGAGGTCGTTACCAGGGGGGTAAAGGTCGAACAAAGGAACGGACCGGCGAGTAGCATGCGAGATTGGCGGGCCTTTTCAAATCAGCATTCGAAGGAGTAGCAGGTTTTTTTAGCGCTCTCTTAAACTATCGATAAAAAAATAAAGATTGCTAAAAACGTGCAAATGCCCGAGTCTGAGTTTGATATTCAACAATCTAAAAAAACTTGCTTTCATTAAAGCAAAGTAAAAGCAACTTTCCGCTTATAAAAACATCTCGTGCGTCGAAACTATTACGTATATTCGCGCTAACGCCAAGCTGTGCAAATTCGACTAGGCATTTTTCCTCTGACTTCCCTACCATCCCTGGATACGCTGATCGACCGTGGTAAGGCACCAAGGAGAATAACCAAGCAACATATTCGAAAAGTGACAGTTTTTTCGAAAAGTGACTACGTGGAGAGAAATAATGAGTCTACAAAAGTGTAAGGAAGGAACGGGAAGTAAAAAAACTGCTACACAAAGCTGCGCGAAATGCGCGATGGCGGATAGTGACGAGATGGTACAGTGCGACAACTGCGATCAGTGGTTTCACTCCGAATGCGTTGGCGTGGACCAAACGGTGGAGGAACGCGCGTGGTGCTGCGCGAAATGCGCGAGCACGATGCCGCTTGCCGGTTCAAGCAAGGACGAAGAAATAAGGGCCATGAAGAGGCGGATCGAGGAATTGGAGGCAGAAACGACGAAAGCTTTATCGGCGATAAAGCTAAATGAGATGAGGAGGTTCCTCGACTTCGATACAGCCATGAGCAACAAACGCGCGAAATGCGCTCTCCTCCCCTAAGCTCAACGGCACACAGGCAATTAGCGTTCGATGCTTTCGAGCTGAGCCAGAGCCAACTAGCAGCTAGACACGCCGTAGGCAAAGACCTTCCAACATTTTCCGGAGATCCGGAAGACTGGCCGCTGTTTCAGTCGAGCTTCGAACGATCCACGCGCATGTGCGGATTCACGGACCACGAAAAAATTCTGCGTCTGCAAAAGGCGTTGAAAGGAAGAGCACTAAAAACCGTACAGTGCCGCCTTCGCCATGCGGAAAACCTAGATGAAATCATGAGCACATTAGATAAAATGTTCGGCCGACCAGACGTGCTTATAAATACGTTACTGCAAAAGGTGCAGGAAACGCCGCCACCAAAAGCAGATCGACTTGACTCACTCATAGAATTCGGAATCATAGTGGAAGAAACATGCGCAACGGTCCGAGCGAGTACAATCGCAGAAAGCCTGTACGACGCAACACTGTTGCAAGAGCTGGTGGACCGCTTACCCGCAAACGTAAGACTACAGTGGGGATTTCACTGCCTCGACATACCACCCCCCGTCTCCCCCCCCCCCCCCCTCCGCGACCAATGAAAACTCTCACGCGGCATGTACATTCGCACGATATGGAAAATCGCACGACACAGATCAGCAAACAAACCTACCAAAAAAAACCGTGCTTGATATGCGAAGGTACAGAATGCGCGTCCGTGCCACAGTTCAGCGAATTCCGCCAGATGGCAGTGCCGGAACGATGGAATAAAGTCCGAGTCCAGAAACTATGTAAAAAGTGCCTAAACAAGCACTATGGTACGTGCAGTACGCAAGAAGTCTGCGGTCAACAGGGTTGCACCGCCAAACACCACCCGCTACTTCATGGAAATGTGGTAAGACGCGGCACGACCGACATTAACCACGTCGCACATCGGTTTAACGACGTTATACTGCGGTATGTACCCGTCACACTACAAGGAAATCGCGTCCTAGTCCATACGTACGCTCTGGTAGACGAAGGTTCCACGGTGACGTTGATGGACCACGAGTTGGCCAAGCAGCTAGGTATAACGGGAACTCCAGTTTCTGTATGTATCCGGTATAGCGCAGGAGAACGTCGAGACGAGCCTGCGTCAATGAAGGTTGACGTATGTATTTCGGCCAGAGCTACTGGAGCCGAAATATTTAAAACTAGCTGATAAACCCGATTTCATTCGGGTCGACGTAGTTTGAGGAAAAATAAAGGGGCATTTTTACGTATGCTTGGGTAATTCAATTTTTGATGTGCATTTTATTTTTTTTTTTATTTAGTTGTATTCATTCTATAAACGTTATTCTCAACCGCGTACACCCGGGATAAGGTGCCCTTTCACGGTTCGGAGAAGGAAATGTCTTCCAACCAATGTGAATTGCAGTTTACTTTAAGTTTAGACTTAAGTTAATAGTTATAAGCAAGACGGCCTGGCCGTCATTAATGAATAAAAAAAAATAAACGTTATTCCTAGCTTCATCTTTGAAGGTTTTCTATTTCAATCAATTCATCTCTCGCTGGTCCTCTAGGCATATCCCTTCCAATTGGTTGTACCTGGCTTTTTCAAAATATCGTTCACTGTTTTATAACAAATCGAGCCTTTTAACCATCTTAGCTATGAAGAAAAGGATTTTTTTCAAGAAAAGGATTTTTTTTATAAAATCCTTTCTTCTCTTGTTGTTTCACAACTTCCATTTAGCTTCATAATCTTTCGCATTTTGCACGTCATCAAATTAGTAAAACTTATTTTTTATGCCTTGTGTTTTCCTCTTTAATTCTTTCGGAAATACTTTTTTATACAGTATCATTTGTCTTGGATCCGTCACATAAATTTATTTACATAGCAATAAGGAAATGTAGCATGTTGTTCCATCCTGAGCATGTATGACGTTCAAAATCTTTCCACTTTTCTAACACTTATTCTTATTTTGTCACTGAAGCTACCTGGAAACAGTTTTCCATTTTCCTTTATATTTGATCTGTATTGCTGTTCTCTTTCAAAACTTCATTTCATGTTTGTAAGCATTACGCTCTGAAATCGATATTTAAATTTATTACACCAACCACATTTCCAACGCTACTCAACACAATTAAAAATTGAATCTTACTGAATAACGGCATAGCGCTATGTGTTGCAAAATATTGTACACTTTTAAATGTAAACATGCATGAGAAGAAAATAAGTTGACTTTCTAAGCTCAGTTTAGTGTCTAAATAAATTTTTGAAGAGAGAAAAGTTGCAGGAAACTGGACTGTTTGTTGACGACTTTACATTTTTGTTAATTTCTTTTATTCTGATAATGGAAATTCCTTTCCGACCATAATGTAAAAGTCACTTGTAAAAAAGAATAAACAAAAAACCATTTTTATCATTGAGCGATATTTGAACATAACAATAAATTAGATTTCCATCCACCCATTTCCGCATTGCAGAATATAATATTTTATAACTTGTTGTATAGACTGTGTTAAGGCGTACATGAAAAGTTGTTGTTAAATTTGACGATATTTGTTACTTTGGGCATTTTTTTTTTCAATATTCCGAGCAGGGATTGTATGCCCTTCCACGAATTTGTCTCCAACCGGGAGAGCTGCAACGTCCCATTCTAATTTTCCAGTAAATATTGACATTTTTAAGAATTTGCCTCAATTCATTTAAATCAGACATGATTGCCATGCTTGACCATATCTTCCAATACTCTAATAGGAAGAGCTCGTATGGGAGCTCTTGTTTTTAAAATTTTGTGTAAACAGAATCATCCTCACCTAAAATCATCCGGACCAAGCTTTATTGCTATGACCGAATTATTTTCTTGGTAATACAGACAGGAGGTTCTTTGGAAACCTCCCTTTGTTTCCCACTGGCGTAAATAAATCTTCGTCGCGTTATGAATAGGAAGAAGCATTTGTAGCGTGTTTCAATCGAATTGGATGCCATGTGTATTTTTCAATATTTTTTATGTATTTGGTAGAGGGAAAGGAACAACCATTTGATTATCCGCTTGTAGAAGTGAAATTTTGAAAGTCTTTGTATTAAGTGATAAAATTATAGTTGATTTCGACTACATATGTACTTCAAAGTGATATTTTATGATTTGTTAAACGGGGTGGGGGGGGGTGGGGGTTGTATGACAGCCCCTCTTTGTTCTTCATTCAAGAGGCTGAAATTTTGCCGGGGTTGATTTAAACTAATATAACATCTATGTACCAAATTTCAGCCAAATCGGGCGCCATTTATAATTTTAAGCGGATAATATTCATTTTTTATAGGGGGAGATTGTATGGGAGCCACCCTTTGTTCCTCATTGAGATGGCTCAAATTTCGCGAGTATAACTGTTTAGTAATGAAACGTTTATGCTTCAAGTTTCAGCAAAATCGGACAACGCCTATAATTTTAACGGATAATATTCACTTTTTGGAGGGGGGGTTGTATGACAGCCCCCCTTTGTTCTTCATTGAGGAGGCTCAAATTTTTCCAGTATTTGTTTGAAGCAATGAAACATCTATGTACCAAATTTCAGCCAAATTAGGCGTCATATAAAATTTTAAGCGGATAATATTCATTTTTAGAAGGGGGGGTTTGTATGGGAGCCCCCCTTTGTTCCCCATTGAGATGGCTCAAATTTTGCGAGTATTGATTTTTAGTAATGAAACGTTTATGCACCAAATTTTAGCTAAATCGGGCATCATTTGTATTTTTAAATGAATATTCGCGAATTGGGGTTGTATGGGAGCCCCCCTTTTGGGGGGCTCTAAAAAAAAATCAAACACCTAAATCCGAGACCATTATGCACCTATGTACCAAGTTTGGTGCAAATCGGTTCAGTGATTTAGTGATATAGATTTGTTAGATGGGTGGGGGAGGGGGGGGTAGAGGTGGTTTATATGGGAGCCCCCCTTTTTTCTTCATTGAGGAGGCTGAAATCTTGCCAGTATTTGTTTAAAGTAATAAAACATCTATGTACCAAATTTCAGCCAAATCGGGCGTCATTTATAATTTTAAGCGGATAATATTCATTTTTTGAAGGGGGGGTTTGCATGGGACCCCCCCTTTGTTCCCCATTGAAATGGCTCAAATTTTGCGAGTATTAGTTTTTAGTAATGAAACGTTTATGCACCAAATTTCAACAAAATCGGGCTACGACTATAATTTTAAGCGAATAATAATCACTTTTGGGAAGGGGGGTTGTATGGGAGCCCCCCTTTGTTCTTCATTGAGGAGGCTGAAATTTTGCCAGTATTCGTTTAAAGTAATGAAACATTTATGTACCAAATTTCAGCTTAATCGGGCATCATTTGTATTTTTAAATGAATATTCGCGAATTGGGGTTGTATGGGAGCCCCCCTTTTGGGGGGCTCTAAAAAAAAAAAATCACACGCCTAAATCCGAGACCATTATGCACCTATGTACCAAGTTTGGTGCAAATCGGTTCAGTGGAAACCCCATTGAAGCGCGCGCATAGGCACATATATATAATATATATATATATATATATATATATATATATATATATATATATATATATATATATATATATATATATATATATATATATATATATATATATATATATATATATATATATATATATATATATATATATATATATATATATATATATATATATATATATATATATATATATATATATATATATATATATATATATATATATATATATATATATATATATATATATATATATATATATATATATATAGATGACAGGGGTTCGCACAATATCCAAGCTTTCACTCCCCAAGCAGAGCATCGATATGAACGCCCTTCGTAAGCAGTACAAGCACTTGGCACCAGTAGCGTCATACCGCGAAGTATCGCCAAAGCTGCTTATCGGCATCGATCAGTACCGATTGACTCGACCACTACAAACGATAGAAGGTAGAATAGGTCAACCGATTGTCACGCAGACCCGTCTCGGTTGGATCGTCTGCGGTGAATTGGCACAAAGCAGTCCAAAAGGGCCCGAGTACAGCTATCATTTATGCGAATGCCAAGGGTCCGAAACACGAGCAGAACGCGTAATCAAGAAATATTTTGATATTGAAAGTTTCGGTCCACCGCGAGAACCGCTTCTCTCAAACGACGAAGAGCTTGCCTTAGCTATTTTGAAGGAGAATACCCACCAGATTGATGGACGATACGCAACCAGCCTGCTTTGGCGAAATCAGTCAACCGTTCTGCCTTGCAATCGCAAAATGGCTCTTGCCAGGCTGGAGTGCTTGGAGCGTAAGATGAAGCGAGATGGCGACTTGGCGGCTAAAATAAATGCCACAATTAAAAGGTATGTGGACAAACGATACGTGAGAAGAGTAACAGCGTCAGAGCTGCAAACCTACTACCCGTGAAAATGGTACTTACCAATTTTTCCCGTCATCAATCCGAATAAACCAAGCAAGTTCCGATTGGTATGGGACGCCGCTGCTGAAGTGCGCGGAGTAAGTTTGAATAAAATCTCCTTATCGGCCCAGATCTTCTCACGCCATTATCGGCCGTTCTCTCGAGGTTTAGAGAGTTTAAGACGGCAATAGCCGCTGATATTACAGAAATGTATCATCAAATAATGATAGCGGGAGACAATGTACACAGCCAAAGATTTCTGTGGAGATGGGGCGATGTCAACGAAAAAACAAGAAGAGTACATAATGACTCGAATGACGTTCGGCGCGTCGTGCTCGCCTAGCACGGCGCAATATGTAAAAAATACAAATGCGGAAAGATTTCGCAAGAAATATCCGCGCGCTGTGCAGTGTGTACAAGAAGAACATTATGTTGACGATCTTTTGACGAGCGTAGAAACGGCATATGATGCTAAGAAGATCGCCCAAGAAGTCACGATCATTCATAGCCAAGCTGGTTTTCTACTGCATAATTTTCTATCAAACAGCCAAGAGCTGATGCAAGAATTCGGCGACCATAGAGCAGTCGACAAGGAGTTGGATTTTGCGCCCTGTACGCAGTCGGAAAAGGTGCTCGGGATGTGGTGGAATATCGCCACTGATAGTTTCAGTTACAAGCTAACCCGCGTCAGACACCACAACATGACACAATGCGACAGACCACCGACAAAAAGAGAGATGTTAAAAATTCTCATGTCGATTTACGACCCTCTAGGTCTTATCGCAGGAGTACTGCTATATCCAAAGGTGCTACTGCAGGAAGTTTGGCGCACCGGGCTTGGATGGGGCGACGAAGTGACGTCGGAAATCACCAACAAATGGAGAGCGTGGATGGAACGACTACCTCATCTAGAGAGTCTCGTTATCCCTCGTTGTTATAGGCGATCCCTGTCACTAGAAAATTACTCGCTCCAACTCCACGTGTTCGTCGACGCCGGCGCTGATGCTTATGTAGCCGTGGCATACTTCCGATACGAGGAGAACGGAAACGTCGAGGAAGCACTCGTCGGCTCGAAGGCTCGAGTCGCGCCATTAATGTATATGTCGGTTCCACGTATGGAGCTGCAGGCCGCAGTAGTAGGATCCCGACTAGCTACGTCCATCGCCCAAGCACATCGTCTGTTCATCAGCAAACGATTCTTTTGGACGGACTCGTCCGACGTAATATGTTGGCTGAATTCAGATCACCGCAAGTATTCGGCCTTCGTGGCGCACAGAGTCGGCGCGATTCTTGAGACGTCAACCGTAAAAGAGTGGTATTGGATTTCCACAAAAACAAACGTCGCTGACGAGCCAACGAAACGTACTAACCTAGAGCATAAACTCGTATCCGATCGCTGGTTTGCTGGTCCAGAGTTCCTGCAACAACCTGAAGCAGAATGGAATATAGCTCAACCAGCGAACATACATACCTACGAGGAGATACGAAAAGAAGCACTATTAGTCGGCGTTCATTATGTTAATGAACCAACAATTGACTTCTCTAGATTTTCCCGTTGGATAAGGCTGGTCCGCACCGCTGCCTACGAGTAGCGATTTATCCGACACCTGCGCAATCCGTCATCGCGCTCCAGCGTGGGCCTTACGCGGGAAGAGTTAACGAAAGTTGAAATTTTTATCTTTCGTGAAGTGCAGCTGGAAGCGTACCCGGAAGAGTACGTCAAGCTGCAGAAGAATTCAGAGGTACCTAGGGGGAGTCCTTTATTCCAGCGAAGCCCGTACATGAGCGCGGAAGGTATGTTGAGGATGCACGGAACGATAGATAGATGCCACATTGTGGAACCGTCAACTAAGCGACCGATTCTCCTTCCCAAGCGTCATAAGGTAATCGATCTCATCGTTGATGACATGCATCAGCGGTTCAAACACGGTTGCCAGAAGACGGTCATTAACGAAGTAAGGCAAAGATATGACATTCCAGCGCTTCGATCAACGTGCCGACGAGTGTCCACGGAGTGTAAGCTGTGCATGTTGCGGAAGTCGAAGCCCACTCCACCTCAGATGAGCGAGCTTCCAGTCAGTCGTTTATCAGCCTTTTCGAGACCGTTCTCATATACTTGCATTGATTGTTTTGGCCCGATGATAGTCGTAAACGTACGTAAGTCAGAGAAGCGTTGGGGGGTTTTGTTCACATGTCTAACCATCCGAGCTATCCACGTCGAGGTTGTACGATCGCTCTCCACAAGCGACTGCATTATGGCAATACGCAACTTCATGGCGCGTCGTGGGGTACCCACCGAAATATTGAGCGACCGAGGGACCAACTTTGTCGGGGCTGATCGCGAGTGGAAGGAACCGGCGATCCGGCTACGGAATGTGGTGAGTGCAGAATTTGGGGCACCAGAGCCCTTATGGAAGTCCAATCCTCCTGCGGCACCACACTTCGGCGGGGCATGTTAGTTAGTTAGTTAGTTAAATTTTATTTCCGATTTCGTATATTTCAGTTTTAACAATTTGTTGGATGTATAGTAGTAGTAATGGGTTCGACTTTTTCATCTTTCCTCATTAGTTAAATTTCAGATTATTTTAGCTAACTTGGCTGGTGAAGCAGATGAGTTCGTGAATCGACATCTAAGTGTGATCTTATTTTATGTGTTTGAGGGAAAATATGTAACTGGAATTAGAAAAACCCTCAGTTTCAATCGAGTAAACCTAATTAACTATTGTAATTGCCTATTCTACTCAACTCTAAGAACTTAGTTAGTTAGTTAAATTTTATTTCCAATTTCGTACATTTCAATTTTAACAATTTGTTGGATGTATAGTAGTAGTAATGGGTTCGACTTTTTCATCTTTCCTCATTAGTTAAATTTCAGATTATTTTAGCTAACTTGGCTGGTGAAGCAGATGAGTTCGTGAATCGACATCTAAGTGTGATCTTATTTTATGTGTTTGAGGGAAAATATGTAACTGGAATTAGAAAAACCCTCAGTTTCAATCGAGTAAACCTAATTAACTATTGTAATTGCCTATTCTACTCAACTCTAAGAACTTAGTTAGTTAGTTAAATTTTATTTCCAATTTCGTACATTTCAATTTTAACAATTTGTTGGATGTATAGTAGTAGTAATGGGTTCGACTTTTTCATCTTTCCTCATTAGTTAAATTTCAGATTATTTTAGCTAACTTGGCTGGTGAAGCAGATGAGTTCGTGAATCGACATCTAAGTGTGATCTTATTTTATGTGTTTGAGGGAAAATATGTAACTGGAATTAGAAAAACCCTCAGTTTCAATCGAGTAAACCTAATTTTCTATTGTAATTGCCTATTCTACTCTACTCTAAGAACTAAGACTGCGACTAAACTTAGAGAAAGAAAAAAGAAACTTAAAATTAGTTAACTATTTATAACATTATAGCTAGACTACTAAGTTTCTTATTAACGGATATATACTGCCTTTGCATTTACCATCATACAGTAATTTATATAACGACATGATCTGAAAGATTCTGGTTAACCTACATTCTAAATGTAATGCTTTTGTACTGTACCAAGGAGGGACCTTTAGCGATGTTTTTAAAAATTTGTTTTGAGTTCTTTGTAGTTTTAAGATGTGTGATTTGGCACAGTGGTTCCAAACGGGCGAGGCATATGTAATAACGGGTCCTACTAGTGCTTTATATATTAGTAGTTTATTTATTAAATTGAGTTTCGATTTTCTGTTTAAGAAAGGATAGAGAATTTTGTAAATTTTTTCACACTTGATAAGAAGGTTATCAATATGCGTTTTGAAAGTCAGCCTTTTTTCGAGGAATAAACCTAGATATTTAATTGAGTTTTTCCAAGGTATGTGGATGTTATCCATACTTAAACTTCTATGGGGAAGTTTTCGAGGGCTAGTTCGTCTAGAGAAGAAAATTGCTTCAGATTTGGAGCCATTTAGTTTTAACTTCCAATCTTTGCAGTATTTGGAGTATTGTTTTAAGGTTGTATTTAAGTTTTTAATGATTGATTTAGGATTTGTAGATGATGAAGAGAAGGCCAAGTCGTCTGCATAAAGGTATTGTTCACATTTGCGCATGGAAGGAATGTCAGATATATATATGTTGAATAGCATTGGAGACAAAACACTGCCCTGTGGTACACCAGCCGCAGGTGAGTAGGGCTCAGACGTCTGGTTTGAAATGTGAATTTGATTTACCCGGTTTGAAATAAAGGACTTTATAATTTTGATTAGATAGGTTGGGTAGTTTAATTTGATGAGCTTGTAAATTAATCCTTGGTGTCATATAGAGTCAAAAGCTTTTTCAGTATCAAGTAGAACTAAAACCGTCGATTTTTTGCTTTGTCTGTCTTGTGAAATATTTTTTATCAATCTGTGAAGTTGATGCGTCGTGGAAAGGGAAGGCCGAAAACCAAATTGGTAGTCAGGAATTATATTATTACTTGAGGTGTGCAGTGCTAGTCTGGATTCCACTAGTTTTTCAAATATTTTCCCAAGGCAGCTGTGTAAACTTATGGGTCTGTAATTTTTTGGTAGCGAAAGGTCTTTTCCTGATTTGAGAATTGCAATAGCTTTGGCTTTTTTCCATGCGTTCGGAAAATAATCAAGTTTTATACACACATTTATAATATTGTTTAGGTAGATGATGGCTTTGATTGGTAGTCTCTTGATGGAGGCATTATTGACTCTATCTGGACCCGTGGATTTTTTAGATTTGATTCGTTTTATAACTTTTATAATGTCTTTGGGTTTGAATAAGTGTTGAGTGTTTATATTGTTCAATTTATTGGTTTCGGAAAACTGTTGTATGGTTGATTTGATTTGGTGCTCGAGTTTGCTAGTGTGGTCAATTGTTACGTTGTGAGCCAGTTTAAATATTTCCCTGAAAGCTTCACATTTTTCTTTAGACGTAATAAGAGATTGGTCTTTGACTTGGAGCATTGGGATGGTTTTCTGATTGTTTTTGATGATTTTAATGAATTTCCATATTTTAGAATTATTTTGTTTTTCTTTGTTTAGATTTTGCAAATTTTTCGACCATGCTTCGTTGCGTAAAACTGATAATTTATGTTCAATCAGGTTTTTCAAAAAATAATATGAGGTTTTTACATTATGATTGAGTCTATGTCTTTGCCATCTTTTCCTATAAGTGTTTCTAATTTTTATCACGGCTAGGATTTCTGGTGGAATTACGAAGTTATAACTGCCCGGTGTTCTAGTTGGGACTGCGCTGTCGTGGGCTGTTTTAATGATCGAGGTGATTTTAGTAATCATATTATCTATTTGGGTCTGGGAATGGATTTTATCTAAAGTTAATTCAGATGGGTTTATCTTGGCGTTGATGAGACGTTTAAAATATAACCAGTTAGCGTTTTTATAATCGTAAATGAAATTATTGGGTTTAGTGTTAACATTTTCCTTTAAAATTGAAAACGTTACTGGAAGATGGTCGGAGGAAAAGTGTGTAGATGTTTTCAGCTTTGAGAACTCAAGATTATTGTTGCTAAGTGCAATATCAATCGTTGAAGGATTGCGTTTTGCATCTGCGGGGAAGTGTGTGGGTGAGTTTGGGAAGTAAACGGAGAACTGACCTTTTTGGATTTCATCAAATAGGCATTTGCCTGCGGAGTTTGTGGATGCACAGTTCCACAAGCGATGACGTGCGTTCAAGTCTCCGCAAATTATAAAGTTATTTTTTAGTTTCGTAAGTTTGCTAATATCTTTTTTAAAAGTATTGACTGATGTATTTGAGCCAGGATGGTAGGCCGCCACTATAGAAATTGGACCATTTTTCGTTGATACTGTTATGCCTATTGCTTCTATTATGCTAAGTTTAAAAGAACTCATATGTTTGAAAACTATATTGTTTCTAACAAGGATAAGGACCCCTCCTTTAGTACTGCATACTCTATCTAACCTGCATGTCACGTAATTTTGAATATTGAACCTATGCTCATATTTTAAGAAGGTTTCAACTATTATCATGATGTCTATGTTTTTTTTCTTTAAAAAAATTGACAATTCAGTTTTTTTGTTTAGAACACCGTTTGCGTTCCAGTACGAAATATTTAAATATTGTTTCGCTTCCATTATTTGGAGAAACAATATTTGCTTACCACTTCAAATATCGCAGTGATTTGCTGTTGTTTTGTGTTACATACGCGTAATTTACAAAAAACTTCTCCTACTATGGCAGTAACTTCGTTCGAGTTAAAAAGCTCTTCCTTATTGTTTGCTGCGACGTAACTCCATTGATGGGAGCCGGGAGCAGTGCTGCGGGGAGTTGGCTTGGATGGTAAGGCAGGGAACGCGTTACCTTCGAAAACAAATTCATTTGCCTTTGGTTTAGGCACTGGTTTAATGGGCTTCGTTGGGCGCTTTGGGCAGTCCGTGTAGTTTGAAGGGTGATTGCCCTCACAGTTGGCACATTTTAATTTATGTTTCGGGACCAGCCCGTTCTCATTAGCCGCACCTTTTGTTAGTGGGCATTTATTTGAGTCGTTTATACCAGCACATTTATTGCAAATAGCTGGATGATGGCAGTTTGCGGCTCCGTGTCCAAATGCTTGGCAACGTTTGCATTGCATTGGCCCTTGTTTGTTGGTGTAGTAGGTCCACCGAACTCTACAGTTACAGAGAGCGTTTATACTGCGAAGCAGTGGCATAGTAATACTTCCTTTAG
The DNA here is from genome assembly GCF_943737925.1 of Anopheles nili. Taxonomy (NCBI): domain Eukaryota; kingdom Metazoa; phylum Arthropoda; class Insecta; order Diptera; family Culicidae; genus Anopheles; species Anopheles nili. The sequence continues at coordinate 15,691,245 of NC_071293.1, read as the reverse complement.
GGAAGTGGAGCAAATAAGTGGCATGCTCGTCATATTTTTTATTTCGGATTGAGATTTTTTTAACTGCTGAAGGCTTGATGCCATCCTTTACCAATATCTCGAAGACTTTCTCGGTTGGCATGTCGTACAGACCGCTTAGCACGATTTTGGTGGTGCGCTCTTCTGATAGTTGGTACGTATGAAAGTTTGTGTTGGAACCAGCTAAGTATTTCACTACAGCCCGGAAATCTTCTGCTGTGTTAGTGTTTACCGTGATGCCTTCATTGGCGATTTTAGTTGTGTATCGCACTACTCCTGCGGCAATGATCTTTTTGTGCACCTCTCCTAGCGATTTACACATAATCTTAATTGCTGGAATGTTACCACTGACCTTTGCTTGATTTGTGCTGCTAGTGTGAGTGTCCATCGGGTGCACTGCCTGGTCACCATCCAGCAGCGCAAACGAGTTTGGTGACGAGAATTTTGTTTTAACGTCTAGCTCGTCAATACTATTTAGTTTAGACAACGGAATCGTAATGCTCCGTTGTTTGGCAGCAATCTTTTTACGACCCATGCTTACGGGTCGGGCGACAAAAGCCGCTCTAGTGTTGGGTTTCACTTTTGGTTAATTTGATTTAGTTAAAATTTTTTGTTTCACTGTGTGAGTGTTAGTTTAATTAACTATTCTTCTCTCTTCGGGACTTGGAAACCACGTCCGCACTGGGTGAGGATGAGAAGAGAACTGGGCTGGGCATGGGAACGTATGATTCAGTCCGTCAAGCGGATGCTGACAAATACCCTGAATGAGAGACATCCCTCAGATGCAGTCCTGATCAACGCGCTGATCGAGGTGGAAAACCTCATTAATGCTCGACCGCTAACGCACGTTCCTGCGAACAGCGAAGACGGCGACCCGCTTACGCCTAACCATTTTCATATAGGATCCTCGACAGGTATGAAACAGTTAGTCAAATTCGACGACTCGCCAGCAGAAAGCGGCACAAGCTCGGGCAAATGAAATGTGGCAAAGATGGGTCAAGGAATACCTGCCTACACTGACCAAACGGACGAAGTGATTCTAACCGACTCCGTCACTAAGGGAAAACGACATCGTGCTGATAGTTGATGAAACGATGTACCGTAACTGCTGGCCACGGGGGCGTGTTGTCAAAATTATACGATCGAACTACGGAGCGGTACGAAGAGCAACAGTGAGAACAGCGAAAGGAAATCTAATAGAAAGACCCGCGATAAAGCTGGTTCGCCTGGACGTCGAGCCAAGAGAATCTGCATTGTAACTGCAAATCAAAACAGCTGGTGGACTGTCACCTAAGTAACTGCTCGATACCCGGCGTCACTTAAGCGACGGTTCGACACCCAAGCCATGGTAACTACTTCGGCGCCTCTCAGTAGGACTAGACGCTAAGGGGCGCTGTTAAGGACTCGGCTTAGGTGAGAGTAGACCCGAAGCGACTGGCCGTGAGAGGTCATTACCAGGGAGGTAAAGGTCGAACGAAGGAACGGACCGGCGAGTAGCATGTGTAGAAAGCAGCGTCTGGCCAGGAGCGTCGTCAGGCCTGGTGTAGAAGAGGGAGTTGTCCGAGAAGTCGTCGAGAAGTTGTCGAGTGCGGTGACAATATAAAACCACTTGTTAACTTCACCTGTGCCGTTTATTCATACGCTTCCCGATACTAACTGATCGTAGACATGTGTTCGGGATCCCTCGATACCTACTTGGCCCGAGACACTTGCTAACGATCTTGCTTACAAAGGTATAATAATTTTAACCTACGGTGCAGTGTGATCGCACGATCGATAGACGACACTTCTGCTTATGCTTACGTCTCAGATTATGACTACGAGGCGACGATGGCCGCACGATCGATAGACGACACTTCTGCTAATGCTTACGGCTCAGATTATGACTACGAGGCGACGATGGCCGCGCGATCGATAGACGACACTTCTGCTAATGCTTACGGCTCAGATTGTGACTACGAGGCGACGATGGCCGCGCGATCGATAGACGACACTTCTGCTTATGCTTACGACTCAGATTATGACTACAATGCGGTGTGACCGCTTCACCCCCTTACACTTATTTTTTTTTTTGTATCTTTACACCATTGCTTGTTGAATCTCGCGCACGCCAGTCCTCAGCCCCGAAATGGTACGGCCGGTGAGAAAGAGGGCATCTTTATTTGGCCCGTCAGATCTGCGAGTTGACTCGAATGATGTGGTGATGGTGATGTGGGCAATCGAGACTATCTATTCTGTTAAAGAACGGGGAGCATGTTTTTACCTTGGGAGCTCTTGGGAACTGAATTCACGTCTTTAGCCAACGCTAAAGAGTAAACAGTGGTACATGTCAAAGACAAAACAATAGTAGCATCTTGGCGATTTTCTTGTCATTCAGTCCATTCTCGGATCGTTTATCAGGAGTGGCTGACTATGCCCCATTCAATTTTGTGACTTTGATCTTTAGCTAGACGATGGGTGGCAGGGAATAAATTTGGTTTGGTCTTGTATCACTCGTGGATACCTCTTTTTTCCGGTCAAACCATTCGGTGTCCTCCGTTGACGTATCCATCGTGCCTGTGTGGACTCCCATCTTCTCCATTATTGCTCTGTGTCTCCCAATTGTCATATGTCCTCAATTTTTATGCTTGTGCTGTCGACCCGTCTTTACGCCGTCTCTCAATGCCATAGCGCCCGCTCATTCTCTACTTCGTCAATCATATACGTAGCGTAAGTCAATCTTTACTTCGTTGATATCCTCCGTAACGCCAAGTGGTCGGTTCGGGTGGTTAATCCTTCAAGCCATGGTGTAAAGTATTACCTTCTATCGTTTAACGACTAGTTTACGCTAAATCCTCCTATTACTTTTTTTTTTTAAATTACTATTTGTCTTATTCTTCTACCCTTATAGGAGCGAACTGTTGGTTTCAAAGCTTCTGTTAATTGATTTTCAATTTCTATATTGCTGTTGGCGGTGCATTGTGCTGGTAGTTCTATCATGTTTATTTCTTGTGTTAGCGAATGCCTTTTGACTCCTTTTTCGTTTTGTGCGACGGTGTATTGACGAGAACAGCAGGACATTTTTCCTCTTAGACAGCCCGCCAACGTTCCTATTATGCCCAAACTAATTAGTACCGACGTTGTGGAAAACCACCATGGGTATTTGTAAGGTATATATGCCAGATTTTCTAATACTGTTGGATGGTGATTTAGGGCGTTTATTTCGACACCTAAGTAAAAAAGTTTTTCTTTATCTTGCATGGAATAAATAGGAAATGAATTTTCTAGTAAAGGTATTTGTTGTATTGAATCTAAAGTTTGTTTCATAACTGGTAAGGATATTTTCGTAACATGTTTTGAATATATCTTGTTTTCCGTGACGTTTTCGTTATACGTTATTTTAACATTGTCTGTCTCCACAGTCATATTAGGTTCAATTTTTATTTGTCCTGTACCAATTACAAAAAGTGTCGATGAGTTATGTCCTCGTGTGATATTTAGCGCTGTATTTATAGGCGTTAAAAATTTCCATGTGTTATTTTCGCCTGTTGCGAACCAAATGTCGTGACTGATTTTGATATATCTCATTGGGCAGTTCAACGAGTTATTGTGAAACAACACGTTTGTAGCGCAAAGTTCCAGGGTTTTTAAATTTTCTCGAGGAGTTGATAAACTACAAATTTTGAACTTTTGCAATTGGGTACATTTTTGTATAACCAAGCTATCACTGACATAGCCCCAAAACGAGTTTTTTTCTATAAATATTATATTTTTGATCATTTCAATCATTGTAACTGTTGACCCATTCAGGTGTGGTGCTACTGTAATTTTTTTCATGGTGTATGTTTGGCGATAAACTAATGGGATTTTGAATAAAAATTGTAACTCATAATTTTGTTTAAGCGTTATTTCAAAATCAATCAATTTAATAAGCAAAGGATCTTCGGGAATTGCTAAATAACTAGGGATCATATCATAACTCTTGTTAATCAATTTATCTTCAAAATCGGTACCCAGTACATCGAAAATGGTTTGAAATTTTTCCTTTTTTTGTATCGCGTTTAGAAAGATATTTTGGTCTTTTTGTATTTTAGCCAATAGTTGGTTAACGGATGTTATTAAATAAAATAGGCGCTTGTTTTTCCAGAGTTGAGCTTTCAAACCATTTGTGAGGTTTCTATAGTTCTCGACTGATATGCGTAATAAATTAAATTTGGTTACCAGTGACGAAGCTGTTTCGTCCACTTGAGTACTTGTCTGATTTACAAAAGAGTATATTTTCCCTAGAGCCGATGTCTGGAACTGAATAGTATTTCTAATTTCCTCCTCGTTATGGCGGATTTTATCCATATTTAAATCTACCCGTATTCTATCGTTTTCATCCATGTCATTCCAAAATTTCCATGAGCGTTTTGAAATTTGCTTTCCAAAAAAGGATTTGATAAGCTTTTGTCTTTGTTTGAGGTGGTCAAAACTGTTTTTTAACTGTTTCAAATTATAATTGCAAGGAATGTCCTCGGATGAATTTTCTGGGGTTTCGCATAACAAGGTGGTATGTTGGAAAATTCTTTCCAGTTCTTCAATGTTCTCATCGACTCCGGAAATATTTAAATGAAGCTCAAAGTTATACATACCCTCGGATATTAGAATCTCACCCATTTCTTCTAGTATCACTTCCGTTCCGTGTAGTGAGTACTGCCATGTTTTCTCAGGGGTAAGTTCTGCTTGGCCGAACCCTAATATCCAGATGTTGCTAACTATAAGCCATGCAAAAATCATTTTTTTTTGAAACTTTGTTGTGCCTTTTTCTGGTGGTAAAATGGTTATTCTAAAAAAAAAATATGAGTTAGAATTGCTACAAATTGTCCAAGTAAAAATTTCGTTGTATTTATTTATATATTCATTTATTTTTTTTCCTTTTATTATTATTATTATTTTTTTTTTTAAATTTAGTTCTGTCGTTCATGGTACCGTATTAATCGGTTGACATGAATTTTTTCTAATTTCCTTCCGTTTTTAATGACGCATGTCTGCTCGCTTGGTATTTCAACTACTTCATAAGGACCTCTCCAAGCATTTTGCAATTTTTGGCCAGTTCCCGTAGGGGTATTCTTGACTAGTACAAGTTCGCCCCACATTGGTTGCCATTGATTAGTATCCTGATCATAAATAGTTTTACGTTTTTCTTTCGACATGATCAAATTTTGTTTGGCCAGAAGATGTACCTGTTTTAATTTTGTTTTCAATTGCTCACAATATTCACCATAAAAATTATTTCCTGTGTTTGGGTTGTAAATAGATGTCGGTAATCTAGCTTTTCGTCCGAACATCAGTTCATATGGTGTGAATCCAGTCGATGAATTTATTGTAGTATTATATTGAAACGTAAAAAATGGTAATAATTGGTCCCAATTTGCAGAGTTTTGCCCAATGAACTGGCGTAAGTAAATTTTAAGTTCTCTGTTTGCTCTTTCTACTAGGTTAGCTTGTGGATGGTACGCGGATGTGTTTATTTTCTTAATTTTGAGGAGTTTACATATATTTTTCATAACTTGACTCATAAAATTTGTGCCTTGATCGGTAACTAATTCCAGCGGGGATCCAAATTTACAGACTACCCCCTCGACAAAGGTTTTTGCTACTGTCGAAGCTTCCTGGTTTTTCATGGGCAATACGATTAAATATCTTGAGATGTCGTCCTGTACTGCTAGTCCATATTTGTTTCCCGTATCTGATTCCGGTAGGACGACAACGTCTATAAACATTTTTTCTAAAGGAGCGTTGGAAGTTGAGGTTATTTTCATTGGGATCTTATTTGTTTTTCGAATTTTGTTTTTCTGGCATGAATCACATGTCTTTACATAATTATCTATATCTGTTCTCATTTTTTTCCAAAAGAATAGCTCTCCAATTCTTTTTCTCATTCTTCTTGCTCCGACATGTCCACCTAGAGGAGAGTCATGGAACTCTTTTAAAATTTGTTTTATTTCGCTAGAGTTCAATTCCGTCTTTTCGGAATTGGGATTATATTTTTCTAATCGAGTTCTGTCTATTTTCTTTTTTTCCGCTCTTTGGCATTTTCTTTGTATTTCAGCTTCCGTTGGTTTAATGTCAACGTTTATCTTTAATAAATCTTCCCAGTGCGTTTGGGTCGTTGGTATTTGCAAATTATTTTTCTCACCAAATTTGTATTGGTTGTTTTGTTCGGAGCTAACCGTGTCTAGTTCTTGCTTTCTATTTTGGCCCCGAGTAACAACTCCTATTACTTGTTTATTTTCTTCTTTAGTCTCTATGTAATCCGGTAAACGGGATAAGAAATCCGCTACAATGTTTTCCTTTCCTTTTTTGTAACGAATTTCGCAATCCAATCCTTGTAATCTTAATCTTAATCGTGTTAGAGTTGAAGATGTTTCTTTTAATCTCCATATGGATACTAATGGCCTATGATCCGTATAGATTATAAATTTTTGGCCAAAAATATATTGCTTAAAATAATCGGTCGCCCATACGATTGCGAGTAGTTCTTTCTCAATTGCATGATATCGCTTTTCAGCTGGCGCCAGAGATCTACTTGCATATGCTATGGGCATTTCGATATTGTTTTCGTTTGATAACACAGCTCCAATGGCGTAGTTACTCGCATCGGTTGTTATAACAAAGGTGTTTTTGTAGTCGGGTCTTACTAGCAAAGGTTCTGATACAAGGCAGTTTTTTAAATCCTGGAATGCGATGTCACATTCGGGAGACCACATGAATGTGGCGTTCTTCCTTAGCAATGCATTAAGAGGTTCCCGCCTATCAGACACATTTGGTATAAATTTTGCGTAAAAGTTGATTGTGCCTAAGAATGATCGAACTTCTTTTACGGTTCGAGGGTGCTTCATGTCTGCAATTGCTTTTATTGCGGCCCTGGTTGGTTTTATTCCCTGCTTGTTTATAACATGTCCCAAATATTGAATTTCTTTCTTAAGCAATTTGCATTTTTCCGGTTCCAATTTTAAGTTATGAGCTCTAAGACCATTCAGAACTTTCAAAAGATTTTCATTATGTTCTTCTACTGTTCTCCCTGAAATTATAATGTCATCCAGGTAGACAACGGCTCTAATGTCTCCAAGCTCGTACAGAACAGAATTCATAAGTTTTTGGAAAGTCGATGGACTATTTTTAAGGCCCATCGGCATTCGTGTAAATTCGTAATGACCAGTCGGTGTAGAGAATGCAGTTTTTTCAGCATCTCTAGGATGAATTGGCACTTGATAAAATCCTGATTTTAAATCTATTGTTGAAAAGAATTGACTGTCTCCTAGATTACTTAAAATGTCATCAATTAAGGGAATTGGAAATACAAAAGATTTAGTTATCGTGTTCAAAGCTCTGTAGTCGACTACAATCCTGTAGCGAACTTGTCCGTTTTCGTCCGGTTTTTTTGGCACACATAGAACGGGGGCATTCCAGGGGCTGTTGCTAGGTTTAATTATTCCTTGAGCAAGCATTTCTTCAATTTGTTCTTTTATTTGAGAAGTGATAGCTGCTGGGAATCTATATTGTCTTTTATTTATAGGAATGTTGGTGGAGGTTTCAATTTCGTGACATGTAGCCCCGGTGACCGTCAGTTTATCACCGTTTAAAAAAAATTGTTCACTATGTTTATCGAGAATTTTCAACAAATCGTTACGTTCGTTTTCAGTGACATGGCTAAGATCAATTTTTTTTGAAAGCATGTTTAAGCGGTTTTCTCCGTACACGTGGCTTTTCTGCTTCATTTCCAAAATATCATAGTCTAGGTTTTTTTCGTCTAGTTTTGAAAAACTTGCTAATTTGTGTTCGATTGGTTCTTTTGGGAACGTAGATGCAGCTATCGATTGCGTTTCCTTTTCGATTATGTTTGCCATATTTGCTTGGCTTAGAATGATCCCGTTAGCCTTATCACAATTGTCATCTTTTGCGTTGGATTTTTTTAAAGTAATAGTTTCAAAATTTTCGCTTATAGTGATCATGTATTTTTTTAAAAACGGAGCTCCTAAGATGCCTGGTACGAGAAGTTTTTTTATGATGAAGAATTTAACATCATAAATTGACTCGCCAATATGCAATTTTGCCAGGATTGAACCTTCTGTTTCGGATTGAGTTCCGTTGAAACCAGAAAGTTTTATTCT
>NC_071293.1:15648092-15678092 GCF_943737925.1 Anopheles nili | reverse complement strand
ACAGACCTTCCGCGCTCATATACGGGCTTCGCTGGAATAAAGGACTCCCCCTAGGTACCTCTGAATTCTTCTGCAGCTTGACGAACTCTTACGGGTACGCTTCCAGCTGCACTTCACGAAAGATAAAAATTTCAGCTTTCGTTAACTCTTCCCGCGTAAGGCCCACGCTGGAGCGCGATGACGGATTGCGCAGGTGTCGGATAAATCGCTACTCGTAGGCAGCGGTGCGGACCAGCCTTATCCAACGGGAAAATCTAGAGAAGTCAATTGTTGGTTCATTAACATAATGAACGCCGACTAATAGTGCTTCTTTTCGTATCTCCTCGTAGGTATGTATGTTCGCTGGTTGAGCTATATTCCATTCTGCTTCAGGTTGTTGCAGGAACTCTGGACCAGCAAACCAGCGATCGGATACGAGTTTATGCTCTAGGTTAGTACGTTTCGTTGGCTCGTCAGCGACGTTTGTTTTTGTGGAAATCCAATACCACTCTTTTACGGTTGACGTCTCAAGAATCGCGCCGACTCTGTGCGCCACGAAGGCCGAATACTTGCGGTGATCTGAATTCAGCCAACATATTACGTCGGACGAGTCCGTCCAAAAGAATCGTTTGCTGATGAACAGACGATGTGCTTGGGCGATGGACGTAGCTAGTCGGGATCCTACTACTGCGGCCTGCAGCTCCATACGTGGAACCGACATATACATTAATGGCGCGACTCGAGCCTTCGAGCCGACGAGTGCTTCCTCGACGTTTCCGTTCTCCTCGTATCGGAAGTATGCCACGGCTACATAAGCATCAGCGCCGGCGTCGACGAACACGTGGAGTTGGAGCGAGTAATTTTCTAGTGACAGGGATCGCCTATAACAACGAGGGATAACGAGACTCTCTAGATGAGGTAGTCGTTCCATCCACGCTCTCCATTTGTTGGTGATTTCCGACGTCACTTCGTCGCCCCATCCAAGCCCGGTGCGCCAAACTTCCTGCAGTAGCACCTTTGGATATAGCAGTACTCCTGCGATAAGACCTAGAGGGTCGTAAATCGACATGAGAATTTTTAACATCTCTCTTTTTGTCGGTGGTCTGTCGCATTGTGTCATGTTGTGGTGTCTGACGCGGGTTAGCTTGTAACTGAAACTATCAGTGGCGATATTCCACCACATCCCGAGCACCTTTTCCGACTGCGTACAGGGCGCAAAATCCAACTCCTTGTCAACTGCTCTATGGTCGCCGAATTCTTGCATCAGCTCTTGGCTGTTCGATAGAAAATTATGCAGTAGAAAACCAGCTTGGTTATGAATGATCGTGACTTCTTGGGCGATCTTCTTAGCATCATATGCCGTTTCTACGCTCGTCAAAAGATCGTCAACATAATGTTCTTCTTGTACACACTGCACAGCGCGCGGATATTTCTTGCGAAATCTTTCCGCATTTGTATTTTTTACATATTGCGCCGTGCTAGGCGAGCACGACGCGCCGAACGTCATTCGAGTCATTATGTACTCTTCTTGTTTTTTCGTTGACATCGCCCCATCTCCACAGAAATCTTTGGCTGTGTACATTGTCTCCCGCTATCATTATTTGATGATACATTTCTGTAATATCAGCGGCTATTGCCGTCTTAAACTCTCTAAACCTCGAGAGAACGGCCGATAATGGCGTGAGAAGATCTGGGCCGATAAGGAGATTTTATTCAAACTTACTCCGCGCACTTCAGCAGCGGCGTCCCATACCAATCGGAACTTGCTTGGTTTATTCGGATTGATGACGGGAAAAATTGGTAAGTACCATTTTCACGGGTAGTAGGTTTGCAGCTCTGACGCTGTTACTCTTCTCACGTATCGTTTGTCCACATACCTTTTAATTGTGGCATTTATTTTAGCCGCCAAGTCGCCATCTCGCTTCATCTTACGCTCCAAGCACTCCAGCCTGGCAAGAGCCATTTTGCGATTGCAAGGCAGAACGGTTGACTGATTTCGCCAAAGCAGGCTGGTTGCGTATCGTCCATCAATCTGGTGGGTATTCTCCTTCAAAATAGCTAAGGCAAGCTCTTCGTCGTTTGAGAGAAGCGGTTCTCGCGGTGGACCGAAACTTTCAATATCAAAATATTTCTTGATTACGCGTTCTGCTCGTGTTTCGGACCCTTGGCATTCGCATAAATGATAGCTGTACTCGGGCCCTTTTGGACTGCTTTGTGCCAATTCACCGCAGACGATCCAACCGAGACGGGTCTGCGTGACAATCGGTTGACCTATTCTACCTTCTATCGTTTGTAGTGGTCGAGTCAATCGGTACTGATCGATGCCGATAAGCAGCTTTGGCGATACTTCGCGGTATGACGCTACTGGTGCCGTTGCCAAGTGCTTGTACTGCTTACGAAGGGCGTTCATATCGATGCTCTGCTTGGGGAGTGAAAGCTTGGATATTGTGCGAACCCCTGTCATTTTAAATATTTCGGCTCCAGTAGCTCTGGCCGAAATACATACGTCAACCTTCATTGACGCAGGCTCGTCTCGACGTTCTCCTGCGCTATACCGGATACATACAGAATCTGGAGTTCCCGTTATACCTAGCTGCTTGGCCAACTCGTGGTCCATCAACGTCACCGTGGAACCTTCGTCTACCAGAGCGTACGTATGGACTAGGACGCGGTTTCCTTGTAGTGTGACGGGTACATACCGCAGTATAACGTCGTTAAACCGATGTGCGACGTGGTTAATGTCGGTCGTGCCGCGTCTTACCACATTTCCATGAAGTAGCGGGTGGTGTTTGGCGGTGCAACCCTGTTGACCGCAGACTTCTTGCGTACTGCACGTACCATAGTGCTTGTTTAGGCACTTTTTACATAGTTTCTGGACTCGGACTTTATTCCATCGTTCCGGCACTGCCATCTGGCGGAATTCGCTGAACTGTGGCACGGACGCGCATTCTGTACCTTCGCATATCAAGCACGGTTTTTTTTGGTAGGTTTGTTTGCTGATCTGTGTCGTGCGATTTTCCATATCGTGCGAATGTACATGCCGCGTGAGAGTTTTCATTGGTCGCGGAGGGGGGGGGGAGACGGGGGGTGGTATGTCGAGGCAGTGAAATCCCCACTGTAGTCTTACGTTTGCGGGTAAGCGGTCCACCAGCTCTTGCAACAGTGTTGCGTCGTACAGGCTTTCTGCGATTGTACTCGCTCGGACCGTTGCGCATGTTTCTTCCACTATGATTCCGAATTCTATGAGTGAGTCAAGTCGATCTGCTTTTGGTGGCGGCGTTTCCTGCACCTTTTGCAGTAACGTATTTATAAGCACGTCTGGTCGGCCGAACATTTTATCTAATGTGCTCATGATTTCATCTAGGTTTTCCGCATGGCGAAGGCGGCACTGTACGGTTTTTAGTGCTCTTCCTTTCAACGCCTTTTGCAGACGCAGATTTTTTTCGTGGTCCGTGAATCCGCACATGCGCGTGGATCGTTCGAAGCTCGACTGAAACAGCGGCCAGTCTTCCGGATCTCCGGAAAATGTTGGAAGGTCTTTGCCTACGGCGTGTCTAGCTGCTAGTTGGCTCTGGCTCAGCTCGAAAGCATCGAACGCTAATTGCCTGTGTGCCGTTGAACTTAGGGGAGGAGAGCGCATTTCGCGCGTTTGTTGCTCATGGCTGTATCGAAGTCGAGGAACCTCCTCATCTCATTTAGCTTTATCGCCGATAAAGCTTTCGTCGTTTCTGCCTCCAATTCCTCGATCCGCCTCTTCATGGCCCTTATTTCTTCGTCCTTGCTTGAACCGGCAAGCGGCATCGTGCTCGCGCATTTCGCGCAGCACAACGCGCGTTCCTCCACCGTTTGGTCCACGCCAACGCATTCGGAGTGAAACCACTGATCGCAGTTGTCGCACTGTACCATCTCGTCACTATCCGCCATCGCGCATTTCGCGCAGCTTTGTGTAGCAGTTTTTTTACTTCCCGTTCCTTCCTTACACTTTTGTAGACTCATTATTTCTCTCCACGTAGTCACTTTTCGAAAAAACCGTCACTTTTCGGATATGTTGCTTGGTTATTCTCCTTGGTGCCTTACCACGGTCGATCAGCGTATCCAGGGATGGTAGGGAAGTCAGAGGAAAAATGCCTAGTCGAATTTGCACAGCTTGGCGTTAGCGCGAATATACGTAATAGTTTCGACGCACGAGATGTTTTTATAAGCGGAAAGTTGCTTTTACTTTGCTTTAATGAAAGCAAGTTTTTTTAGATTGTTGAATATTAAACTCAGACTCGGGCATTTGCACGTTTTTAGCAATCTTTATTTTTTTAATCGATAGTTTAAGAGAGCGCTAAAAAAACCTGCTACTCCTTCGAATGCTGATTTGAAAAGGCCCGCCAATCTCGCATGCTACTCGCCGGTCCGTTCCTTTGTTCGACCTTTGCCCCCCTGGTAACGACCTCTCTCGGCCAGTCGCTTCGGGTCTGCACTCACCTAAGCCGAGTCCTTAAGGGTGGGTGCAAACGATACGGAACCGTGCCTCGCTCCATACAAATTGTATGAGCGGTGCTCGGTTCCAGCGGTTCCGACAAAATTACGGATACCGACAGAACAGAACGATGTGTATGTAGTAGTGAAGCTTTTCGATCGAATAAACTCGAGTGAATTCGCATAAGAGTTTGAAGGAGGGAAAGAGTAAGCAAGTTGCTGGCAATGAACTTACACTTTTGATTTTTTGAAGTGCTGATGTTCATGCGTGTGTACGATAGGCCGATTTGGTTCCGGAACCGCGGTACAGGTTTGCACCCACCCTAACAGCGCCCCCTAGCGTCTAGTCCTACTGAGAGGCGCCGAAGTATTTACCTTGGCCTGGGAGTCGAGCCGTCGCTTAAGTGACGCCGGGTATCGAGCAGTTACTTAGGTGACATATATATATATATATATATATATATATATATATATATATATATATATATATATATATATATATATATATATATATATATATATATTTATATATATATATATATATATATATATATATATATATATATATATATATATATATATATATATATATATATATATATATATATATATATATATATATATATATATATATATATATATATATATATATATATGGCTAACCCAAGTTGGCAACCACGCGGTTTTGCGGCTTGCTGCTAGAACAAAACTAGCTTACTTTCGAGACGAAAATCAAGCCGCAATACAGCCGTTCACGGCAATAAAGCTCGTATCACTTAGGAGCTTTGTAAAAAATAATTACCAAAATAAAAGAGTTTTACGCGAGTTCATTTCTTTGGCTAATGCAGATTCATTTTTCGCTGTTGTTGTGCACTCACTGAATAGTGCTCTTTTGCAGTATCACTCTATTTTCTCTCTACCGCTTCTACACACATTTGTTCTCATACGTTCGTTCTGTGTTTTCTTCTAGCGCTTGCTGTGAAATAAATGCAATGGTTAGATTAATACGTACTTACGATTTCGGTGCACCAGTCCTTGCAAAACCTGCTCCTCTTTAGCTAATGTGTCTATAGGCACCGTTTCTTACAAGATTTTAATGTACCGATATCAGTCAAATTGTTATGCGCTATTTTATCTGAAATTTAGGATCGCGGAATCGGATGTGCCGTCATCTAGGCTGGAATCATGTACCATGTAACATTTGTTTGATGCTTACAGATGTAGACATACACATAGATCTGTCGGATGAAGACGGAATGGGTAAATCACAAACGATTATCTGGGGTAGTACTACGATTAGCCGAATTTGATACCTGGATGGACAGCGTAGAAGCACAATTAGACAATATTCGATACTAAACATCTCATCAATCCGTTGCCACCTCGTTGTCAAAAGAACCATTACAGCATTTGTGTTGAGATGTAATGCAATTTAAGAGGTCATTCAAACACTTACAACAAATGCTCCCGATTCGTCAAACATTGAGCCTATTCATGATATACTGATTGATTTTAGTAGCATATCTACCGCCATCGTCAATAGGCAAACGGATGGTTCTTTACCCTAACCGTTGCTGATCTCTATCGGATGTATCCTGCACTGATTTATGATGATATGGTTTATTGATGTTGGGTATGTCCAGTTTAAGCGTATGGCTAATTTTATATATGTGCTCATTTAAGAACCTATTATGACGTTGTATTTTATGCAGAAATTGTGTATTTCCATGCTTGTATACTGTATTTCGAACATCATACGTGTCATTCCGTAGAAAATATATCTCAATATTGAGATTTTCATCATAATTCGACAGACCAAAAACCAGCTCACACAGCTGATCGTTTCAAAACAGAGACTCCCAGTGCGCGAGTTAGCAACAGTGCGAGAACCGTCAATGTTGCGATGTTTATGTTGGCGACAATGCAAGGACCACCAATGTTGCGTTAGCCATCAATATATGTTCATATAAACAATATCAAGAAATAGTTCATCAGCAAATCATTCATAAATAATTATTCAGGAAATAGTCAGAACCGGGTAGTCCACGAAGTCCATCTTACAGTAGAAGGGTTATTTCAATAGAAATACAGCCAGAAGATTCAATAAAGACAGTTCCGATTTGACACCACAAAAAACTACATTTCGTTAGTTGAAAGATCCGAAGTGATACGGTTGTAAGGCGGTTGTAAGAAGTAGAAAACTTAACTGGAGGCTCCGGCGAGATTCTCAGTGCGGGAATAGTATAAAGTAGTGAAAAAGGTGCAGTGAGAAGTTTGAAACAAACTCTCCAAAAGTGAACAATTTAGTTCCACACTACAAAGCAATTAATAGGACACCTGGGGTAAGATCCAGATTTGCATTGAAGGGCCTTTGTAGTAAACAATTTGTAAACAAACTTGT
The DNA here is from genome assembly GCF_943737925.1 of Anopheles nili. Lineage (NCBI taxonomy): Eukaryota > Metazoa > Arthropoda > Insecta > Diptera > Culicidae > Anopheles > Anopheles nili. The sequence continues at coordinate 15,671,245 of NC_071293.1, read as the reverse complement.
AACAAACTTTGTAGTAAACAAACCCAGGATGCGTTCCTTCCTACTCTTGTAAGTACGAAAGTACATACGTGAGTATTATCCAAAAAGTACACCTATAACTGATTAGTTGGCATAACAATAACAACACAAAAAAAAACAAGATGACTAACCCAAATGCAGTTGGAACGGAGAGTGCAGGACCATCTATGTCCCAAGCACAAAGAAACGCAATATCAAATTTTGCTAATATAGGGAAATTATCAGACTTTGTGCGGGATTTGGGAAAGTTTGATGGGAAGCCGATCGATATAATTGGTTGGATTACAGATGTGGAAGGTATCTTTGATCTTTATCATGATCTTCCAAAAACCTCCACAGAATATGGCTTACTAGTTCGAAGTATAAGACGGAAAATCATAGGCGAAGCTTCGGATGTTTTAAATACGCAAAATACATCGTATAATTGGGAAACAATTAAGAACACTCTTCTCCGATATTATCAAGATCAAAGAGATCTTCAAACTCTGGACTATCAGTTGACTACAGTGAAGAAAACAAATAGTGAAAGTATCGGATCACACTATAGTCGAGTAAATGAGTTACTTGCAGCAATAACAGTGCAAGTACAAATGGACGAAGAAATGCGTGATAATGCATCATTGCATCTTAAAATAAAAATGAATACATATATATATATATATATATATATATATATATATATATATATATATATATATATATATATATATATATATATATATATATATATATATATATATATATATATATATAAATATGTGCCTATGCGCGCGCTTCAATGGGGTTTCCACTAAACCGATTTGCACCAAACTTGGTACATAGGTGTATGATGGTTTCGGATTTAGGCAATTGATTTTTTTATTTTTTTAGAGCCCCCCAAAAGGGGGGCTCCCATACAACCCCAATTCACGACTATTCGTTTAATTTCACTTAATTCATATTTGGCTGAAATTTGGTGCATAGACGATTCATTACTTAAAACTTATACTGACAAAATTTCAACCGCCTCAATGAACAACAAAGGAGGGGCTCCCATACAACCCCCCCCCCCAAAAGAGGTAATCGCTTAAAATTGTAAATGAAGTCCAGTTTTTATGATATTTAGCAAATATGTTCATTTTGACATTTGGCCCAAGTATTCAAAGCTTCATCCACTACGCGAGGTAACAAGGGGAGCTCCCATACAACCCCTCACGCAGGAGGGGATGGGGAGCGCCTAACAAACCTTTAATAATATTAACTATTTTCGTAAAAAAGCTCTTGATTCGTCTACCCGAGGTTAAGAGAAACTTCTTTACATTTTATAAAAATCCGCAAACGTTAATAGCTTAAGTAAAGCATACCAGTTCTGTCTGAATAGCATAACAATGATATTCGTTCAGCTTCGTTCCGCAACGAACAAACTACTAACATACCCAAACCAAGAGAATTAATTCCTCCTGTAAATCCACCTAGACTAAATCCAAGACCTGTTATTCCCCCTAAATTCCCATTATTCAGGCAACCTACTCCCAATCTTCAAACTAGACAGTTTGTACCTAATCAATTCCCACGATTCGGATAAACATACCAACTGAGCTACCAACAACCAAAACTTGTGCCAATGGAAGTGGATCCGAGTATTAGATCAAAAAATGTTAATAATGGCAACCGGCCAAAAGTTGAAAAAAGGGCACACCCCCCTTCATCACAAATACATTCATTTAAAAAATTTGCTAACCCAATAGATGGGCACGATAATAAGGATCATTCCACTTCATCAGACTACAAATTCAAAGAAGAATCTTCAAGAGAATTAGAAAAACCACAACAAACTACTTTTTTAGAATGGAACCCAAGTTGGTAACACCAACTTTACCATATATTTTTTTGAAAACATCTATTGGAAATTTCCCATTTTTAATAGATACTGGAGCTAATATCAGTATAACTGTCCCTCAGTTGGCTAACAATTACAAATTTAGTAAATCTTATAACTGTTCTACTAACAATATATATAAAGTACAAATGGAGTATTTAAATCAACATCAGCAATTGATATTAATTTCTATTATCCCGTTATAAATCACTCAACTAAATTTGTTTTACACAAATTTCATAACTTTTTTAACGGAATTCTAGGTACTAATGTTTTAACTATATTAAAAGCGATAATTGATTTAGAAAATAACACTATAAACATTTAAAAAGGATGCGAAACATTAAGCATACCTTTAAAAAATTATAGTACCACACCCACATCACAAAATTTAGATAATAATCTTACCTTTAGAACAGCTCATCTTTCAAAAGAAATAATTGACAAATTAAATGTAGTTTTAAAGAAAAATAACAATGTCTTTTATGAACCCGATACTAAACTAACATATGGAACTAAAATTGAATGCAGCATTAACACAACTAACGATATTCCCATTCATCAAAAGATTTATCCATATCCAAAAGCCTATACAGATGAAGTAAACAAACAAATTGAGAAACTTTTAGAAGATGGGATTATTCGATCATCTCGTTCTGCTTGGACATCAACTGTATGGATAGTTCCTAAGAAAACAGATGCATCATTGGAAAAAAAATCAGAATAGTAATTGACTATCGAAAGTTGAATGAAAAAAACAATTTCAGAAAGATATCCTATCCCTGAAATTGGTTATGTAATTGATCAATTGAAAGATCAAACATATTTTACAACACTGGATTTAACATTTGGATTTCATCAAGAATAAAAGAATCAGATATAGAAAAAACTGCGTTCTCAGTTAATAATGGCAAGTACGTATTTACAAGAATGCCACTTGGATTGAAAAATGCTCCTGCAATATTCCAACGAGCAATAGATGATATTTTAAGAGAACATATTGCAAAACAATGTTACGTTTATATTGATGACGTAATTATCTTTGGAAAAAAATTGATCGAACACTTATGTCACTTGAATACAATTTTACAAACTCTAAACAAAGCAGGATTAAAAGTGCAATTGGATAAATCCGAATTTTTACGGTCAGATTCTTGAAAGATCTTCGGGCTTTCTTAGGTCTAATGTGATATTATAGACGATTTGTCAATAACTTTGCTAAAATTGCTAAACCCTTGACAAATCTTTTAAGAGAGAAGGAATCATCAAAGTCTTTCTCTTCTACTAAAAAAATTAAATTTGGACTTAGTGAAAAAGAATGTTTTGAGAGAATGAAAAAAAATTTAACTTCTGAAGATGTGTTGATTTATCCTAATTTTAAACAACCTTTTATTTTGACAACAGACGCATCCAATTTTGCAATTAGAGCAGTGCTATAGCAAGGAGAATTAGGAAAAGATAAACCTATTCATTTTGCTTCAAGAACTTTAACAATCACAGAAAAAAAGTACTCAACCCCGGAAAAAGAGATGCTTGAAATTTTGTGGGCATTACAAACCTTTAGGAATTAATTGTACGGTGCAAAGTTTAAAATATTAACTAACCACCAACCTTTAACTTTTGCGTTATCACCAAAAAACACAAATGCTAAATTGAAAAGATGGAAAGCTTACTTGAAAGAGCATAACTATGAAGTGTTGTATAAACCTGAAAAACAAATGTAGTAGCCGATGCTCTTAGCAGAATTACGTGCTCAATGACTGCTACTCAACATTCAGCTAAAAACAGCGATGATTTCTCTATACCTTGTACAGAATCACCAGTGAATGTTTTTCAATCATCAAGTAGTAATACAGTTTACTTGAAGGAAATTAACGAAAAAACATTATTTCAAGTGCTTAACACATACTTAAGCAAATTTTGCTTCAAAGTTTATACACAAGCGAATCTATTATGGCAAAACTGCAAGAAGTCTTTAAAAAACATTTCAGTAATTATAAAGCATATATATATATATATATATATATATATATATATATATATATATATATATATATATATATATATATATATATATATATATATATATATATATATATACATATATATCTATATATATATATATATATATATATATATATATATATATATATATATATATATATATATATATATATATATATATATAACGCAATTCTGGATCTCTGCAACGCGATTCGCCACAAATGTTTTCCAGGTGTTCGGGGGAGACACAATCCAGTTCAAAGTCACCGTAGAATCTGACCAGAAAAACGATTCGGTTTCGTCGATCCTCATGGCTCGTCTAACACAATGATGGAGATGTGCTCCTAATACAGCAGCGCAAAGTTCTAATCTCGGCAATGTGATACGTTTCAGTGGGGCAGCCCGGGATTTCGACGCGAGCAGAGTGACTCGTACTTGCCCCTGCTGGTCTTCACAACGCGCGTAAATGCAGGCACCATATGCATTCTCCGATGCGTCTGCAAACGTATGAAATTGTACTTTGGAGTTAGATAAGAGCACATACCTATCGCTTTGGAAGTCAGCCAGATCTTGCCAGTCGTCAGTAACCGAATTCCATTTGCTACAGATTTGTGCTGGTACCGGATCATCCCATCCAATTTTCTGAAGCCACAACTCCTGCATCAGCAATTTCGCGCATATGATTACTGGAGCGATCAATCCAAGGGGGTCAAACATTCGAGCAATGTTTGACAATATGTACCGCATGGTGAGGTGGGTGTTATTAATTGTTGGCGTCGACTCGAAACACAGAGTATCCATTTCGGGCTTCCAAGCGATGCTAAGTGCCTTCGCTGTTTCGTTCGGAACAAACTGCAGGGACGACTGTGTACCGATATGTTCCGCTGGTAGGCCGGCAAGCACGTCCAAACAGTTAGATGTCCACTTTCGGAGTTCGAATCCGCCTTTAGACAGCAACTCGGTTAATTGTTGGCGAAGCATACGGGCTTCCTCTACGCTGTTTGCACCACCGATGAAATCGTCATCATAGAAGTTATTTTTTAGAGCGGGTGTAGCGAGTGGATAGTCTACACCTTCATCTTCAGCAAGCTGCAATAATGTGCGGGTGGCCGAGAACGAGGATGGAGCCAAACCATATGTTACCGTATTCAGCTCGTACAATCTAATCGACGATTGTGGTGAGAAACGGAAGAAGATGCGAACTAATCGTCGATCGTCTGGATGCAATACAATTTGTCTATACATTTTTGCGATATCAGCTACGACAGCGATCTTATAAGTTCGAAAACGCAAAATGATTTTGATGAGTTCATCTTGAACTATAGGTCCAACTCGTAACGTTTCATTCAGCGAGAAACCAGTCGATGTTTTAGCCGAACCATCAAATACAACTCTAACCTTCGTTGTGGAACTTGATGGCTTAAAAACCGTATGATGAGGTAGATAATAAGCAGCTGTATCGTCACATTCAGTGCTTATAGGAGACATGTGCCCCAGTTCCAAATACTCCTTCATGAATGCTTGGTAAGCCTCTCGAAGTGCTGAATCGCGTTCCAATCTACGCTCAAGCAGCTCAAAGCGACGAATAGCTTGAGATCTAGACATACCGAGCTTTTCGCCGAAGTCTGGCTGTTTTGGGAGGCGAACAATATATCTACCGGTGTCGTCACGTTCCGTGGTGGCCTTGTAATAGGTTTCGCAATATCGTTCATCCGGTGAGTATGTATCATTTCCGGTTCTTCTCTTCTTTCTTGGCCCGCTCATAGTTGAGCACGTCGTGCTGACATGGCCAGGTTGCCAATCAGTTTCCAGGAAACTCGGTCCAGGACTGCTCTCCTCCACCCCCGGCTGCACCCAATCTCCGACAGGCCCTGCTCCACTTGGTCCAGCCACCGAACTCGCTGCGCTCCTCTGCGCCTCGTGCCGAACGGGTCGCTGGCGAGCACCTTCTTGGTGGGGCATGAGTCCGGCATCCTCATGACATGCCCTAACCACCGAATTCTGCCGGCCTTCGCCACCGTCAGGATGTCCGGCTCGCCATACAGCTCAGCTAGTTCTTGGTTCATTCTACTTCTCCACACGCCCTGCTCACAAATACCGCCAAAGATAGTCCGTAGCACCCGCCGCTCGAAAATGGCGAGAGCGTTGGCGTCCTCCGCCCGTATCGTCCAAGACTCATGGCCATAGAGGACTACCGGGCGTATCAGTGTGCGATATATCGTGCATTTCGTGTGTTGCTGGAGTCTTCTGGATCGCAAGAGTTTATGGAGCCCATAGTAGGCACGATTTCCCTGAACAATGCGTCTTCGAATTTCGCTGTTCACATTATTGTCCGAAGTGACGATCGTACCAAGGTAGCAAAACTCCTCTACCACCTCAAGATCGTCACCATCAACTGTTACTCTGCTTCCAAGTCGGGCTCTATCCTGATCAGAGCCACCGGCAAGCAGGTACTTGGTCTTCGACGCATTGATCCTCAAACCAATCCTAGCGGCCTCGCGTTTCAGTCGAGTATACGCCTCGCATACTGCCACAGATGTCCTTCCGATGATGTCAATGTCATCCGCGAAGCCCAGGAATTGGAGAGATCGGGAGAAAATCGTGCCCCGTATGTCGAAGCCCGCGCTTCTCATGACACCTTCCAGAGCGATGTTAAACAGTAAACAGGAGAGTCCGTCCCCTTGCCTCAGACCCCGGTGTGAGTCGAACGGCTCCGAAAGCATGTTCGACACTCGCACCTTGCACTGTACCCCATCCAAGGTGGCCCTTAACAGCCGTACCAGCTTCCCAGAGAATCCGTACTGCTGCATGGTGTTCCATAGCTCCATCCGATCTATGGTGTCATAGGCCGCCTTGAAATCAATAAATAGGTGGTGCGTAGGGATCTGGTGCTCTCGGCATTTCTGGAGGATCTGCCGTAGAGTAAAGATTTGGTCGGTGGTGGATTTGCCTCCAACAAATCCTGCCTGGTAGCTTCCAACGAAATCTGTAGCAAGGGGCGCAAGTCTGCAGAAAAGTATTCGGGACAGGATCTTCCGATTCTTCAAAGCTGCGCTTCTTGTCCTGGAAGAGTCGGGTCTGTTGCCTTCTCAGTCGTCTATAGTTTTCCACGTTCTGCCGGGTCTCGCGCTGGAGCATTCGGGTGCGCGCTGCGTTCTTCTCGGATAGTGCTCGTCTGCACTCATCATCAAACCATTCCTTCATCTGGTTACGTGTTACGCGGCCAATTATTCGCTCGGCCGTGCTGCTGATGGCTTGCTCCACTATTCGCCAGTGGTCGTTGAGTGACATCGCCTCGGTGGTGGTATCCTCCGGCAGCGCCTCCCCCAGCGCGATCGCGAAGTCTCTCGCCACATCAGCTTGCTTCAACCGATCTGTATTGAGCCTTGGGGTGGGCTGGGATCGTAGCCTATTGGCTACGCTGAGTTTCTGGCGTAACTTAACCATAACCAGGTAATGGTCTGAGTCGACGTTTGCTCCTCTGTATGTCCGTACGTCGATAATGTCCGAGAAGTGCCTTCCATCAATGAGAACGTGGTCAATCTGGGAATATGTCTGCTGTGGTGATCTCCAGGTGTAGCTGAATCGAGGTGCGTGTTGGAAGAAGGTGCTGCGGATAGTCATGTGCTTGGAGGAGGCGAAGTTTATAAGGCGAAGCCCATTGTCGTTCGTCAGCTGGTGGGCGCTGAAACATCCTATTGTAGGTGTTCGCCCAAGATGTTCAACCTTAACGAACAATTGGTTTCGTCAAGGAGTTATTTGTTTGACAGTCCAGCGAGTGATGATTTGAGTGAATAGTGAGTTGCCACTCCCGTGAGTGGCACTCAAAAATTGTATAAAAAGGAAGAAAATTAAAGGAATCTCCTCTTTGCAATCTTTGCCTTTCGAAACCACAAGCAGCGAAATTGTTAATAAAGTGATCCGAAACTTACGCGATTGTTCATGGTGCCGTGACCAGGATTGTGTGAGTATCTGGTTTTAAAATCGCGAGTTTCGATCGATATTGTGTTACCGCTTGTAGTTGAATTATCGTTAAGCATACAGCTGTTTTTGCCGCATCACGCAAAACACTGTCAAACGCATACATTCACAAGCACATAGTGCATTCACATAGTGCTAAGCATTCACATAGTGCCAATGAAGCCCACGGTGTTGGCATCCCGGCGGACAATTTTGCTAGTGTCCATTTCGCGATATGAAAAATTTCTAGAGGATTTCGTTGTTGAACGGGACCAAATAGAGGTAGAAACCCGACTTAGGAAGTTTGAACGATTATGCCAAGATCTTGAAGATATCCAGCAAGGGTTGGAAGATTCCGCTTCCACTGCCGAAGAAATATCGCAAAATGCGGCTTTGAGGGAGAATTTCGAAAGTAGAACAATACAGGTGCAATCGAAATTGCAGGCGCATTTACGGTTAGTGCAAACATCTTATGCCCAAACGACCACCGGATCGAATCCGCTCAAGGGTATTAAGCTTCCCACCATTGCACTGCCTGAATTCAGTGGAGATTATATGCAATGGTTGACATTCCGCGATACGTTTGAGTGCCTCATACATGCAAACGGAGACTTACCGGCGATACAAAAATTCCACTATTTGCGCGCCGCTGTGAAAGGAGAGGCGGCTCAAGTGATAGAGTCAATCACCATAAGCGCGGCTAATTACGATTTAGCGTGGAACACATTAACTGAGCGATACTCCAATGAATATCTGCTTAAAAAACGCCATTTACAAGCCATGTTTGCCATTCCTGCTGCACAGAAGGAAAGCGTAGCATCACTGCACCATCTTGTAGATGAATTTGAGCGACACAAAAAGATATTGCAGCATTTAGGAGAAGAAACGGGCACTTGGGGTAGCATTCTCGAACATCTACTTTGTACTAAGCTGCCCATAATTACATTACGCGATTGGGAGGAACACGCATCGAGTGATACTAACCCGAAGTACGACGGTTTAATTTCGTTCCTACATCGTCGTATGCGTGTATTGGAGACTTTACTAGTAAACAACCGTCAGACGTCGCAGGACAATGACTCGAGGAACTCACGGCGAATAAACTTTCCTCGCCATGCCAGTTTTGCTGCTACATCGCATGATGCGCAAAAATGTAAGTTATGTAATTCTGCGCACCATCTTGTTAAATGCCCGCGTTTCGAAGGGATGGAACCGAAGGAGCGTCATCGATTTGCCATGACCGCGCATTTGTGTTTGAATTGTCTGCGGAAAGATCACATGGCTCGTGATTGCCCATCACGGTACAAATGTCGTTACTGTAATGCTACACACCTCACTAAATTGCACTTCACACACATTAATACAAGTTACACCTCACCACCACACCACACACCCGATGCCACTAGCGATCCCACGGCCATAAACAACACACAACGCACGTTTGCGGCAGCACTACAGCAAGCATCCGAGCAGGTCTTGCTCCAAACTGCGTTAATACATATAATTGATGAGTTCGGAATCGCTCATCCTGCGCGAGCTCTGTTGGACAGCGCATCTCAGCCTAATCTAATTAGCGATCGGCTCGCTCACCGACTGCGGCTGAAGAAACGAAAGGTGAACGTTACTATCGTTGGAGCAGGCCAATCTGCAAAAACCGTACGGGAATCTGTGCATGCCCAAATTGTCTCCCGATGCAGTTCGTTTGCAGTGAACACCGATTTGTTGATGGTTGACAATTTGATGATGAATCTCCCAAAGCGCGATATAAACACCAATGATTGGAATATACCATCTAGTTTGCCTTTAGCGGATCCCTTGATTTATAAAGCTGCTCCCATAGACCTCATTCTGGGCGCACGTCATTACCACACATTTTTTGAGAATACAACGCAGGTTCGTCCAGCACCTCATCTACCCGTCATGATGAACAGTGTGTTTGGCTGGGTAATGACCGGCACAACTGCCGTTGAGCACTCTGTACCTCAACCAGATTCTACCACATCGTATACAACCGTCTGTATGACCTCCTTGGAGGAGTCGTTACAACGATTTTGGAATTTAGAGGAACTTACCGTAAATGATACATACTCACCGGATGAACGATATTGCGAAACCTATTACAAGGCCACCACGGAACGTGACGACACCGGTAGATATATTGTTCGCCTCCCAAAACAGCCAGACTTCGGCGAAAAGCTCGGTATGTCTAGATCTCAAGCTATTCGTCGCTTTGAGCTGCTTGAGCGTAGATTGGAACGCGATTCAGCACTTCGAGAGGCGTACCAAGCATTCATGAAGGAGTATTTGGAACTGGGGCACATGTCTCCTATAAGCACTGAATGTGACGATACAGCTGCTTATTATCTACCTCATCATACGGTTTTTAAGCCATCAAGTTCCACAACGAAGGTTAGAGTTGTATTTGATGGTTCGGCTAAAACGTCGACTGGTTTCTCGCTGAATGAAACGTTACGAGTTGGACCTATAGTTCAAGATGAACTCATCAAAATCATTTTGCGTTTTCGAACTTATAAGATCGCTGTCGTAGCTGATATCGCAAAAATGTATAGACAAATTGTATTGCATCCAGACGATCGACGATTAGTTCGCATCTTCTTCCGTTTCTCACCACAATCGTCGATTAGATTGTACGAGCTGAATACGGTAACATATGGTTTGGCTCCATCCTCGTTCTCGGCCACCCGCACATTATTGCAGCTTGCAGACGATGAAGGTGTAGACTATCCACTCGCTACACCCGCTCTAAATAATAACTTCTATGTTGACGATTTCATCGGTGGTGCGAACAGCGTAGAGGAAGCCCGTATGCTTCGCCAACAATTAACCGAGTTGCTCTCCAAAGGAGGATTCGAACTTCGAAAGTGGACATCTAACTGTTTGGACGTGCTTACCGGCCTACCAGCGGAACATATCGGTACACAGTCTTCCCTGCAGTTTGTTCCGAACGAAACAGTGAAGGCACTTGGCATCGCTTGGAAGCCCGAAATGGATCTGTGTTTCGAGTCGACGCCGACAATTAATAACACCCACCTCACCATGCGGTACATATTGTCAAACATTGCTCGAATGTTTGACCCACTTGGATTGATCGCTCCAGTAATCATATGCGCGAAATTGCTGATGCAGGAGTTGTGGCTTCAGAAAATTGGATGGGATGATCCGGTACCAGCACAAATCTGTAGCAAATGGAAATCGGTTACTGACGACTGGCAAGATCTGGCTGACTTCCAAAGCGATAGGTATGTGCTCTTATCTAACTCCAAAGTACAATTTCATACGTTTGCAGACGCATCGGAGAATGCATATGGTGCCTGCATTTACGCGCGTTGCGAAGACCAGCAGGGGCAAGTACGAGTCACTCTGCTCGCGTCGAAATCCCGGGTAGCCCCACTGAAACGTATCACATTGCCGAGATTAGAACTTTGCGCTGCTGTATTAGGAGCACATCTCCATCATCGTGTTAGACGAGCCATGAGGATCGACGAAACCGAATCGTTTTTCTGGTCAGATTCTACAATGACTTTGAACTGGATTGCGTCGCCCCCGAACACCTGGAAAACATTCGTGGCGAATCGCGTTGCAGGGATCCAGAATTATTCACATCCCCGTCAGTGGAGACACGTCCCCGGCTCATCAAATTCTGCCGACCTGGTGTCTCGAGGGATATCAGCAGCTGAAATGCTAAAGAGTTCTATGTGGAGTTGCGGTCCTGATTGGTTAGCATCAGCTCCGTCCCAATGGCCTGCATCGAATCCAACACTGGCTGCGGAAACTGATATGGAAACTCGTCAGATAAGCGCTGTGATCACTAATGTACAGATCACTCACTCTTGGTTCGAATTAACATCGTCATACACCAAGCTTTTACACATAGTTGCATATTGCACCCGTTTTATACACAACACAAGACACAAAACACGTACACAACAGTCAACGCAATTTGCCCCCGCTACATTGTCGATTACTCCCATGTTTATGGAAGCTGCAAAAATCGTACTATGTAAACTGGCGCAGCAAGACGAATTTTCATCGGAGATCCGGCTACCTGAAAGGGGAGAAGTCGTGGGAAAACATTCACCTCTACGACGATTGAATCCATTTCTCGACGAAAACGGTATAGTGCGAGTAGGAGGGCGTTTGAAACTTGCGCAGCTTCCCTATCAATTTAAACATCCCATCGTGCTCCCCAAGAACCATAAGCTAGCTTATCTCGTCGCGCTGCACTTTCATGAAAAGCTTATGCATGGCGGAGGAAGACTACTACTTTCCCAGATTCGAGAAGAATATTGGCCACTCGATGGGCGACGTTTGGTAAAGAGAATCGTGAGGAATTGCTTTCGTTGCATACGGCAGGACCCGCCAGTGATGCAACAACAAACTGGTCAACTCCCGTATGAACGCATCACTCCGAGCCGACCGTTTTCGATATGTGGAGTAGATTACGCCGGCCCATTTTATCTTAAACCAACTCACAAGAGAGCTGCTGCCGCTAAATGTTACTTGTGTGTGTTCGTATGTTTTGCAACCAAGGCAGTTCATCTGGAGCTTGTTGGCGATCTCACCACTGCCGGATTCTTAGCCGCATTACATCGTTTCTCATCCCGTCGCGGATTACCATCGGATATACATTCCGATAACGGAAAAAAACTTTGAAGGTGCTGCAAACGAACTTAATGAACTGTTTGAAATGTTTCAGAACGAGCAACAACAAAACAAAATTGCATCTCACTGTGCCAACATGGGAATAACTTGGCATTTTACACCACCTAAGGCGCCACACTTCGGTGGATTATGGGAAGCAGCGGTAAAGACTGCCAAAAGACACCTCTACAGGCAGCTAGGCAGTACTAGGCTTTCTTACGAAGGATACAGCACCATTCTGCAGCAGATAGAAGCAGCAATGAACTCGCGTCCTTTATTGCCGCTAACGGATGGCCCCAATGATTTGGCGGCGCTTACACCTGCTCACTTCTTAATCGGCACATCAATGCATGCTGTTCCCATACCCGACTACACTCGTTTGAAGGCATACACTTTGGACGAATTACAAAACTGGCAATTGCTTGTTCAACGCTTCTGGAATCATTGGACAACCGAGTATCTGGAGGAAATGCAGAAGGAAAACCGGATAGTGAATCGTAGTGAGATAATACCTGGCCGAATGGTCATCCTTGTGGACGATTCACTTCCTAGTACCAAATGGCCACTTGCGCGCATCGTCGATATACACCCTGGACAGGATCATCTTACGCGTGTGGTAAAACTAAAAACGACAAAAGGAATAGTAACGCGTCCAATTACCAAAATATGTTTACTCCCCGTTACGAAGCCATCAGCTTAGTAGTACGTGCATCCTGTTTTGGCTTTATTATGACGTTTTGTCATGGGGGGGAGTATGTTCGCCCAAGATGTTCAACCTTAACGAACAATTGGTTTCGTCAAGGAGTTATTTGTTTGACAGTCCAGCGAGTGATGATTTGAGTGAATAGTGAGTTGCCACTCCCGTGAGTGGCACTCAAAAATTGTATAAAAAGGAAGAAAATTAAAGGAATCTCTTCTTTGCTATCTTTGCCTTTCGACACCACAAGCAGCCAAATTGTTAATAAAGTGATCCGAAACTTACGCGATTATTCAGTGGGTTTAAATGCTTCCTCCTGTACGACCTGAGCGTTGAAGTCACCGATGACAATCTTGACGTCGTGTTGTGGGCAGCGGTCGTACTCCCTCTCCAGCTGCGTATAAAAGTTGTCCTTATCATCATCGGTGCTTCCAAGATGTGGACTGTGCACGTTAATAATGCTCAGGTTGAAGAACCTCCCACGGATCCTCAATCTGCACATCCTTGCGTTGATCGGCCACCATCCGATCACTCGCTTCCGCATCTCACCTATGACCAGGAACGCCGTACCTAGCTCATGCTTTTCTCCACCACTTTGGTAGATCGTGCAATCGCTTCGATAGGGGCGCTCTGTAACTCCTTTCCAACGCACCTCCTGAAGTGCTACTACTCCGAAGCCGCGGGTCCTAACCTCGTCCTCAAGAATGCGGGTACTTCCGGGTGCTGTGAGGGATCTGCAGTTCCATGTTCCAAGTTTCCAATCATTAATCCTTTTTCGTAGCGTAGGTCGTTTGCCGTAGTTCCGAATCGAATTACCTTCTTGGTTTCTGTACGTTGCTTTTGTATTGGTGGTGGCTTGCAAGGCCTCTCCCCCATCATTTCCGGTTAGTTCCTCTAAATTCCAAAATCGTTGTAACGACTCCTCCAAGGAGGTGATACAGACGGTTGTATACAATGTGGTAGAATCTGGTTGAGGTGCTCAACGGTAGTTGTGCCAGTCCCAGCCAAACACACTGTTCATCATGACGGGTAGATGAGGTGCTGGACGGACCTGCGTTGTATTCTCAAAAAATGTGTGGTAATGACGTGCGCCCAGAATGATGTCTATGGGAGCAGCTTTATAAAACAACGGATCCGCTAAAGGCAAACTAGATGGTATATTCCAATCATTGGTGTTTATATCGCGCTTTGGGAGATTCATCATCAAATTGTCAACCATCAACAAATCGGTGTTCACTGCAAACGAACTGTATCGGGAGACAATTTGGGCATGCACAGATTCCCGTACGGTGTTTGCAGATTAGCCTGCTCCAACGATAGTAACGTTCACCTTTCGTTTCTTCAGCCGCAGTCGGTGAGCGAGCCGATCGCTAATTAGATTAGGCTGAGATGCGCTGTCCAACAGAGCTCGCGCAGGATGAGCGATTCCGAACTCATCAATTATATGTATTAACGCAGTTTGGAGCAAGACCTGCTCGGATGCTTGCTGTAGTGCTGCCGCAAACGTGCGTTGTGTGTTGTTTATGGCCGTGGGATCGCTAGTGGCATCGGGTGTGTGGTGTGGTGGTGAGGTGTAACTTGTATTAATGTGTGTGAAGTGCAATTTAGTGAGGTGTGTAGCGTTACAGTAACGGCATTTGTACTGTGATGGGCAATCACGAGCCATGTGATTTTCCCGCAGACAATTCAAACACAAATGCGCGGTCATGGCAAACCGATGACGCTCCTTCGGTTCCATCCCTTCGAAACGCGGGCATTTAACAAGATGGTGCGCAGAATTACATAACTTACATTTTTGCGCTTCATGCGATGTAGCAGCAAAACTGGCATGGCGAGGAAAGTTCATTCGCCGTGAGTTCCTCGGGTCATTGTCCTGCGACGTCTGACGGTTGTTTACTAACAAAGTCTCCAACACACGCATAAGACGATGTAGGAACGAAATTAAACCGTCGTACTTCGGGTTAGTATCACTCGATGCGTGTTCCTCCCAATCGCGTAATGTAATTATGGGCAGCTTAGTACAAAGTAGATGTTCGAGAATGCTACCCCAAGTGCCCGTTTCTTCTCCTAAATGCTGCAATATCTTTTTGTGTCGCTCAAATTCATCTACAAGATGGTGCAGTGATGCTACGCTTTCCTTCTGTGCAGCAGGAATGGCAAACATGGCTTGTAAATGGCGTTTTTTAAGCAGATATTCATTGGAGTATCACTCAGTTAATGTGTTCCACGCTAAATCGTAATTAGCCGCGCTTATGGTGATTGAGTCTATCACTTGAGCCGCCTCTCCTTTCACAGCAGCGCGCAAATAGTGGAATTTTTGTATCGCCGGTAAGTCGCCGATTGCATGTATGAGGCACTCAAACGTATCGCGGAATGTCAACCATTGCATATAATCTCCACTGAATTCAGGCAGTGCAATGGTGGGAAGCTTAATACCCTTGAGCGGATTCGATCCGGTGGTCGTTTGGGCATAAGATGTTTGTACTAACCGTAAATGCGCCTGCAATTTCGATTGCACCTGAATTTTTCTACTTTCGAAATTCTCCCTCAAAGCCGCATTTTGCGATATTTCTTCGGCAGTGGAAGCGGAATCTTCCAACCCTTGCTGGATATCTTCAAGATCTTGGCATAACCGTTCAAACTTCCTTAGTCGGGTTTCTACCTCTATTTGGTCCCGTTCAGCAACGAAATCCTCCAGAAATTTCTCATATCGCGAAATGGACACTAGCAAAATTGTCGGCCGGGACGCCGACACCGTGGGTTTCATTGGCACTATGTGAATGCTTAAGAATGTATGCGTTGGACAGTGTTTTGCCTGATGCGGCAAAAACAGCTGTATGCTTCACGATTATTCAACTAGAAGCGGTAACACAATATCGATCGAAACTCGCGATTTTAAAACCAGATACTCGCACAATCCTGGTCACGGCACCATGAACAATCGCAGTAAATTTCGGATCACTTTATTAACAATTTCGCTGCTTGTGGTTTCGAAAGGCAAAGATTGCAAGAGGCCATTCCTTGATTTATTTTGATAGAAAATATCCTTTGTTCAGAGTTTTTACAAGTTTGCAATTTTACATATGTTTAAGAGATACAGTACTATTTGGCTTTTCACAATACTCATAAGATGAAAAGCCAAATAGTGCTGTATCTCTTAAACATATGTAAACTTGCAAACTTGTAAAAACTCTGAATAAAAGATATTTTCAATCAATCAATCAAGGAATGGCCTGAGTGGGCATCGAGCAGTCAATTCGGAGGGACGTGTTTGTTGCGAGCGATTGCAAGTGGTTAGATCAGAGCTACTAACTGTGAATTTAACTATCTTTTAGTTCAACCAGTTCAAACCAGTGATGAAGAAGAGAGAGCCCCCCCGCCAAACATCGGATGGGAGCGTTGATTCGGCGGTCAGCGAGCCCGTAGACAAGCGTCGCCGTGAAGAAATGATCAGTAGTGAAAGCGAGATGGACGACGAGTTCATCGAAGTGCGTTCTCGCGGCAGTGGTCGTCGTGCGAAGGCGACGAAAACCAAGGCTGCGCTTCCAGCGCAACCGGCGAAACCGGCGCACCAAGCGCCCCAAGCGAAAACCGCGCCAAAAAGCGCGTCGTTTCGTCTTCCACCCATAGTGGTGAAGACGAACGCATACCATCAGCTTCGTGCTGATCTGTCGTCAATCGCTGGGGTTGAGTTCCAGTCGATTGGTATTGGTTTCAAGCTGCACGTCAAGCAGGAGTCGACGTATGCAGCAATCCTTTTTTTATCTCACCGCCGCTCGCGCTGAGTTCTACTCACACGACAAGCGTGGTGAGCAGCCTTTCAAGGCAGTGCTTCGGGGACTCCCTGAGTTCCCTGAAGAAGAAGTCATGGAGGCTATGCGCGAGTTATCGGAGCAACCCAACCGATAAAGCATCCGTACCTGATTCTACATCCCTTCAACAGTGATAGCCCTAAACCAATACAAGATTCTGCATCCCTTCAACGATAACACAATCTCGTCAACCGGCCGATCGGACGCCCGTACCTGATTCTACATCCCTTCAACAGTGATAGCCCTAAACCAATACAAGATCGTCATCCGAACGATAACCGATATCTACTTCCTTTCTCTTTATCCTTCCTTTCGTCACCCAATCCCTTTTAAACACAAAGATATATATATATATATATATATACCACAATAAAACCAAAGGAGGGACTCTCAGCCTAACCGTCTTAGAAGAAGGAAGCTTTCGTCTCGCTTAACTTCTTTACAATCCGAAGTGATAGTTCGTTAACTGGCGCCCGAATAGGGACCTGAAGTCAAAGTGAGGTGATTCAAAAATAAAAACCAACCCTGCACAAACGACCAAGGACCACTTTCGATCTGCACTCGAGGACATCTCTCCCCGAAGAAGCCTAGGACCCTTAGTAGGCACACCCCAAAAAGGACTACCCCGAAGCATCACGCCGTCGAAATAGGAAAAAGGAACATGATCTTCGTGATTACGGTACTGGCGTAAGTCAAAATCTGTTGTATTCTAACATAAGCATATAAGGAGCATAATTTACAAAAAAAAGTGAGCTTATAAATAACAAGTGAATTCTGAAGGAAACAGGTTAGATAAAAGTTAAAAATTTATGCAAAAAGTTTGTTCGAATAGGAAGGAAAAAAGAAGAGCACTGTGTGATAAAAACAGAATGAGTCCTCCTACTGAAAATTTTATGAGCCATGAGGAGTTTTTACAAATCGGAAAAGTTCCCGATTATGTTCGCGATATTCCCAATTTCGAAGGAAACGCTAGCAGCCTTATGAGATGGATACTAGAAGTCGAAAACGTACTTAGAATGTACGCCCGTCTTCCGAGAGAATCAATCGAATATCATGTGATTGAGGGAACAATTCGCAGAAAAATCAAAGGTGAAGCGGCAGATGTGCTTAATACAAGCTGCATAACGGGTGATTGGTCGAGTATCAAATCTACCCTGCTGCTTTACTATAAAGATAAAAGGGAGCTTAAAACTCTTGACCACGAGCTCACAGGGATCAGTAAAAAACATTCAGAATCTCTAAGCAGTTACTTCAGTCGAGTAAATGATTTACTAACAGCAATAGTAACACAAATTCAGACTGATCCTAAATACGCTATTAATTCAGAAGTTCATGTAGCATATTTTAGAGAAAAAGCACTCGATTGTTTTATTAGAGGTCTTGAGAACCCTCTTTGCTTTTTACTAAAAAACCATCAACCCAGTAACCTAAATGCAGCATACAATTATTGCCTTGAATACTGCAACATGAACATGAGATCTGCTCCATTCAAATCAGACACAAGGGTAAATAACATACCAAAACCGCGAGAGCTTTACGTTCCACCACCACGCCCTATTTTTAATACAAATCAGCAAAGACCACCCCTCCCACCAAGAAATTTCCCTCAGCATAGGAATTTTCCGCAACGTAGGAATATGTACCCTGAGGGATATACTAGTCAGCCCGCGAATCATCAGCGGATGCCTTCAACACAACATCACAATAATTACCCTGTACCCATGGAGGTCGATCCTTCTATACGATCGAACTCATTGAACTATGCCAATCGACCAAACTATAAAAAGCCCTTCCCTCACAATGGTCAAATATACTCCATTGATACGCCACTGGAGTATGTTTCAGGATCACCCCATCTTAATGAAATAGATTTAACTAGGAACACAGAAACATTTCGTAGCACCTCTAACCAACAAACTGAGGTAGAGAGTAATTTTTTAGAATGGACCGCAGGATGGTGAAATCATTCCTTCCATATATCATCTTGCGGACAGCCTCAGGAGAATACCCATTTTTAATCGATTCAGGATCGAATATTAACCTGATTTCGTCTAAATTAGCTTCATCTTACAAAAGAAGCAAACCATATGAAATTAATGCCTCTAAAATTACAAGCGCTAACGGCGAATTCAACATTAAATCAGCAATCGACATTGCTTTTTTTGAACCAAAATCCATGTTGAAATTTCAATTTTTGATTCACGATTTCCACTCATTTTTTCATGGCATCGTAGGTACGGCCATGCTCAAAACACTTAATACAAGATTATGTTTCGAAAAAAATAATTTGATAATAGCAACTGATTTGGGAACTCCTTTTGTAATACCATTTAAGAAATATGTGAAACAAAAGGAAAATAATGTGATTGATTTTAGACTAGATCATTTAGAGCCCTCAGAACAAGGAAAATTAACACGTGTATTACAGAAAAATGAGCATGTTTTTTATGAGCCTAATATAAAGTTATCGTGTGCGACAAGAGTAGAATGTCGTATAAATACAACTGATGAAATACCAGTACATCAACGGGTCTATCCATATCCAGCAGCATATACGGAAGAAGTTAATACACAAATTAGGAATCTTCTGGAAAATGGAATAATTAGACCATCAAGATCCGCTTGGACATCTCCCGTCTGGATCGTTCCAAAGAAAGTAGATGCTTCTGGTGAAAAAAAGTTTAGGATGGTAATAGATTACCGGAAATTGAATGAAAAAACTATAAGTGATAGGTATCCGATGCCAGAAATATCGTATGTCCTTGATCAACTACGCGGCCAACAATACTTTTCAAATCTTGACCTTGCATCAGGTTTTCATCAAATTCAGATGAATGCACAGGATATTGAAAAAACTGCGTTCTCTATTAACAACGGTAAATATGAATTTACAAGAATGCCGTTTGGTTTAAAAAATGCACCAGCCATTTTTCAAAGAGCTATTGATGATATACTCCGCGAACACATAGGCAAAATCTGTTACATCTATATGGATGATGTAATTGTATTCGGTAGAACAATTGAAGAACATTTGGATAATCTAGATAAAGTTCTTTCAACTCTGAATGCTTCCAATCTAAAGGTTCAATTAGATAAATCCGAATTCCTTCACAAAGAGATTGAATTTTTAGGACATATTATTTCAAGTGAAGGATTGAAACCAAATGAAAAAAAGATTGAAGTCATAAAATTATTTCCCCCACCAAAAACAATCAAACAGTTGAGATCGTTTTTGGGATTGACAGGTTATTATAGGAGATTTATTAAGGACTATGCGAGAATAGCGAAACCTTTAACCAATAGACTACGAGGTGAGAAAAGTACGACTTCAAATAGCAAAATAACACTTTCCACGGAACAAATAAAATGTTTCGAAAAATTAAAAAACGTATTATCCTCGTCAGACGTTCTAATTTATCCAGATTATAGCGTACCGTTTATACTTACTACGGACGCCTCAGATTATGCAATTGGTGCGGTTCTTTCACAAGGTGAACTGGGAAAAGAAAAACCTATTCATTTTAGTTCCCGAACACTCTCTAAAACGGAAGAGTCATACTCTGTTCCAGAAAAAGAGATGCTTGCAATTATATGGGCTTTAAAGACATTTAGGAATTACCTATATGGTACAAAATTTAAAATATTGACCGATCACCAACCTCTCACATTTACCCTCTCACAAAGAAATACTAATGCAAAATTAAAACGTTGGAAAGCATACTTGGAAGAGCACGATTATGAAATTATCTATAAACCAGGTAAAACCAATGTAGTGGCAGATGCACTGAGCCGAATAGTATGCTCAATGACAGCTACACAACATTCTGCAGATGATAGTGATAATTTTTTTATTCCCTCTACTGAAGCACCTTTAAACGCTTTTCGACAGCAAATCATTTTAAACGAAGGATCCGATCATGTTGCATCAACTGAACCATTTACCAACTTTAAAAGATTTGATGTCACAATTTCAAACACTAGTGATTCAACTCTATTGAACATTTTGAAAAAATATGCTGACCCCTCGAAACTAAATGGATTGTTCACTAGTGAAGCCCTAATGGGAAAAATTCAAGAAGTTTACAAGAAAAACTTTGGGAGGCAAAATTTGCTAAAAATTCGTTTTACACAAAAAAAAATTAGAGGATATAGAAAATTACAACGATCAATTAGACATTATCTGCAAGGAACATAACAGAGCACACAGAGGTTGCGAAGAGAACAAGATAAAGATTTTACAAAAATATTATTTTCCAAAA
This sequence comes from Anopheles nili, assembly GCF_943737925.1. Lineage (NCBI taxonomy): Eukaryota > Metazoa > Arthropoda > Insecta > Diptera > Culicidae > Anopheles > Anopheles nili. Next base: position 15,649,975 of record NC_071293.1, on the reverse strand, counting down.
ATGGCTCAACAAATCAAACATTTTATTCGAAACTGCAGAACATGTAATGAATGCAAGTATGATAGAAACCCCATTAAATCTCCTATGACAAAAACACCTTTGCCAAGGGTACCCTTTGAAATAATGCACGTAGACATCCTGTTTATGAATAAACTTTATTTTTTAACCTGCATTGACAAATTTTCAAAATACGCCCAAGTAGTCCAAATTGACTCCAGAGCTGTTGTAGACATACTCCCAGCTCTAAAAGAAATAATATTGAAACACAAACCTCCTGAAGTTATCGTTATGGATGGTGAAAAATCATTCAACTCTGGAAACGTAAGAGAGTTCTTTAACAATTTTAATATTCAGCCTTATATCACAGCAACAGGCAGAAGTGAGATGAATGGTGTTGTAGAGAGATTTCATTCTACTTTAATAGAAATTTGTCGTTTAACACAATCCGATCATTCTTTCGACAATCCTATCGAATTAATGAATATCGCAGTGCACAAGTATAACAACTCTATTCATTCAAGTACTAAACACACACCGCTCGAAATTATAACTCCCTCCGAACATACGTTGACGATTATGCAAAAAGTTAGGGATAACATAAAGAAGAAACAAGAAAAGGATATTTGTTCTCACAACAAGAAAAAAAAGGAACGGGTTATAACAACTAAATCAAAGGCGTTTATGAAAACGAAGCGTAGAGTCAAGCTAGCAAAACCTTACAAAAAGATTGACATTCAACGAGTCAACAGAACAACAATAACCACCAAACAGGGAAAAAGAATTCATAAAAATGATTTAAAAATTATATACGACTAATTGTATTCCACAGGTTGTTATGCCATGCCGGGGCACAAAACATATCTTACTGAAAAATTAGGACTAATTACAGATAGTATCACATTAGCCAAAGTTGGAATTACTAATCCACGTATACTCAATAGTCAAGAAACAGATTTGATGATGATTGACATTAGAAAACAAAACATAACAGTGCATACAATATCCGAGGCTTTGGCATATACAAACACGAAAATAGCTACAAATAACAATGAACTACTGTTTATAATAAGTTGTCCTAGACTAAGAAAAAACATACTAAACAAAATCCAAGTTTACGGCATAAATAACATAGGAAAACAGATCCACGTTCCTCATCCCTATTACCTTTCCCATAAATCGCAAATGTTTATCGTCGCATCACTCGATAAGGAATTCTATAATACGGAAGATCTACAAGAAGACAACACGACATGCATACCAGCAATTATAAAAGGACAACCAGCATCTTGCGATTTTATATCGAACCCATCAACACAAGAAGTTATAACTTTAGATAGAAGTCACTTACTTATCAGTTCATCCGTTTGGTTTATATTTGATACGACGTGTGGCATACGAGAACGAAACCTTACTGGTTCATTTATCGTTGCATATGAAGATTGCAATATTTTCTTCAATAACAAAACTATTTCAAGCAACACGATTAGTTTTCCGGGATCACCGATCAATCTTCCTATCTATGGCATAGAAGTGACACAACAGAACAAAGTCGTGAATTTGAGTCTTGAGCATCTACACGAACTACACAAAGAATTAAGATCGGAGATGAAACAAATCCATTTAGAATCACACAGTATCACATGGAAAACGTGGTCAATATCTAGCCTGGTAAGCACTCCGTTTATAATATTGATTGCTGTCGGTGGATACATTGTGTTAAAAATATGTAAGAAAAGGACAGACATCAACATTAATACACAACCGGCATCACATACAACGGCAATCTACAAACCGCCAACTATGAAAGAATGCCTTCGTACGGAGCCTCAGATTTAGGGAGGGGCAAGTTATCGGAGCAACCCAACCGATAAAGCATCCGTACC
>NC_071293.1:15585331-15647592 GCF_943737925.1 Anopheles nili | reverse complement strand
AACTTCATCGAATCTCCGATAGACTTGGCTCCACTTCTTATTAGGATATGAGTCAGATGTCCTCTCCACGTGCTGTAACCATTGTATCTTTGCGGCCTCTGCCACCGTCATTATTTTCTGTTGTTTTGCAGACTCATTATTCTCTGTTGTTGTGCCCTCACTGGATAGTGCTCTTTTGCAGTATCGCTCTATTTTCTCTCTATGTTCTTTTTCTCGTAAGTTCTCTTTTCGTTCTATTTTCTCGTACGTTCGTTCTATGTTTTCTTCTCATGCTTGCTGTAAAATATATGCAATGGTTAGAATTAATACGTACTTACAATTTCGGTGCACCAGCCCTTGCAAAACCTGCTCGTCTATAGCAGATTTGTCTATAGGCACCGTTTCTAACCAGGTTTTAATGTACCGATAACAGTGAAATTGTTATGTGTTATTTATCTTAGATTTAGGATCTTGGAAAAGGTACGCAGCAATACAATATTGTAAATTATTCCAGTAACCTCGCCATATTAACACAAAAGACGCCATAAACGTTCCTCTGCCCTAAACAACGCAGGCAGATTATCAATGGTCAAATGGATCTTTCCTTCCCAACATTCAAAACATATCAACATAATTTGCTCATGCGCCGTCATCTAAGTTGGAATCATATAACATGTAACATCTCATTGATGCTTGCAGATGCAAACATACAGATAGATCTTTCGGACATAAACGGAATAGGTCAACCGCAAACGATTATCTGGAGTAGTACAGCGATTAGCAGAATTTGATACCAGGATGGACATATATTGCACCTTCGTACCCTTGTGCGTGTGCATGTGTGCGGCTGTTCGCAGCGATTTTGGATTTGTGTGCGTGTTTCTCCAAATTATAAGTCCAGCCGATGCGTCGGCGAAGTGAACTTAGCAAATGTGCAAGCAAAGCAGCAAATGAAGTGAAAGAGATAGCAAGAGGAAATTTCAGTGTGAAAGTGGTGTTCCTGACGGAAGGACGTGCGTGCGTGCGGTGTAATTATAAAGGTAAGTTTATTAAGCACGTAAGATGAGGTAATGTTTACGTTTTCTAATTCAACCATTTTCTTATTTCATATTTCATGATTCATGCTGCTGTGCGTCGAGACAACATTCAATCACCGGAAATGCACCAAATGATGACAATAAAGCCAGATATTGCTGCTTAATAGTGATGCTTCGAAGACGCCTGTGCTACTACGTGTGCATTTGAAGGACCAATAAATGGCATATAATTTATTTATATACTAATGTCTGTGTACAACTTTGGTGATGACATCCCTAAAACGTGATGACATCATCTAATCTAGGTTCCTACTCTGATTCCTGAGTATCTACGCTAGGTGTGGCTACTGAGCCTTATAATTTTATCAATCCTGTCTAGTCATTGGTACCGGCCCTAAGCTGTTCTGCCTAAAACTTTCCCTACCTGGCTAGATGATTCTCAGCACGCATGGCTGGAAGTTGATGGCACGCAAGGCCATCTATCGGGGACGGACCCCATTTTTCCTTAAAATTAAATCTAATTACCTTAAAACTAGATAAAAACCTACACCTATCTACACACTACTTAAAAAAATCACCTAAAAAGGTCCCGGATCAGAGCATACGCTGAGTTCCGGGAGGTGAGTTGGAGTCGCATGAGACTAGTCTCAATGCGCTCGCTTACCAATGGGACCCCAATCCCTGCATCTATATGCAGGTCCCTAGTGGGATACCTAGTGGGCAGATCGAGAATCATCTTCAGAAACTTGTTCTGGATTCTCTGCACCACTAGGATATCCGCTTTTGAGCAATTGCTCCAGACATTTGATCCGTACATCAGCACTGGCAGGATGACTTGTCGATAGATAATAAGTTTATTATCTCTCGACAGTCCCGAGCGTCGCGCGATGAGCGGATACAAACTCCTAAGGAGACCAAACGTCTTGGAAGCAAGATGACCTACATGCTGTCGGAACGACAGCTTTCGATCATAGGTAACCCCGAGGTAGCGCACATCTGTGGACCAGGGGATTTCCTTGCTATGCAGTGTGATGGGTTTCACCTTACGCACGATAGAAGCCATAAGCATCTGTCGCTTGTAAGGGATCACCATCACCTGGGTCTTTTCATAATTTACCCTTATCCTCCACTCGTTGAGGTATTGGATATATTTATCCAAACCTCTCTGAAGTCCTCCTTGGAGACACTCCAGATTACGAGAGGAGTACAAAATGGCAGTGTCGTCTGCATATAACGACAGCTGTGTGTGATTGTCCATGTCGGGAACATCCGACGTAAAACAGTTGTACAGGAGTGGTCCTAGGACACTCCCCTGTGGAACGCCTGCACAGTTGGCATAGGGGGCGGACATTGTCCCCCCTAAATGAACAACCGACGTACGAGAACTCAGATAGGACTGAATGGTTCTCACTAGGTACGTCGGAAATCCTTGGGCACGAAGCTTATGCAATAGGCCGTCGTGCCAAACGTTGTCGAAAGCCTTTTCGATGTCCAATAAGGCCATCGCAGTGGACTTTCCACAACGTTTTCCGTCATTGATGACATTCAGGACACGCTGCAGCTGGTGAGCTGTAGAGTGTCCTCTTCTGAATCCAAACTGCACATCTGTCAACACATTGTTTTCAGAGCAGTGGGCTTCCAACCGTGTATAAATCATCCTCTCGCAAACTTTGCTTATAGCAGACAAGAGGGAGATCGGACGGTAGCTCGAAACTAGGGAAGGATCCTTCCCTACTTTCCGGATTGGAACGACTTTTGCAAGTTTTTATTGTGTTGGGAAATATCCCAGCTCCAGGCATCTGTTAAAAATGCTAGTTACAAAGCTCGAAACTCTGGGACCAACATGCTTTAACATCACGTTAAAGATGTTGTCAGGTCCCGGAGCTTTGAATCCGACACTGTACTTTATAAGTGTCCGGACCTCTTCCAAGGTGGCCCGGTCAGTGTCAGGAAGCGAACATTGAGCCGATGCTAGTCCGCGGATGCTGTTGCTAACAACAGCATCGTGCGGACTAGGCATCGTGTCGCTCACTCGATGTGAGTGAGCAAAATGTTCAGCCAAGAGTTGAACTTTTTCTTCTGGCGTGAAACTCCGATTAGGGGCTTCACCCAGGGGCGGAATAGGTCTAGGTCTATTCTTTGAAACTTTCGTAACCCTCCAAAAAGGACGAGAGTTTTTGGGCATCGAGCGAATCTCCTTCGAGAAATGCTCATTCCTAGCATGCCCCAGACGGTCCCTTACTACCTTACTAAGTTTCCTATATGCTAGGTAGTAAGCCCTATCTGCGGTACGCTGAAAACGACGCCTCATAGAGTTTCGTAACTTTATGAAGCGTAGCGTTTCCAGATCTATCTTGACTAGCTTGGCTATAGTAGCCACAGGGGAAACGGCCCTATCTTCCGCTACCCTAACGCTACTTATGAAGTTAGTCACTACTGCATCGATATCGTCTATCGAGCAGAGGGGCACACGCGTATCCAGGGATCTATCGACGGCCCGTCCGAACTTCATCCAGTTCGCCGCCCTATAGTCCCTCCGCTGCCTCCTGGCTTGCGTCACAGTGTCCGCCGCGGTGTCCAGTACCACTGGCAGGTGGTCCGATGATAACGCCGTCAGCGTTGTTGGAGTGTCCACGTTGTCCATATTCGAGAGGAATATGTCCAACGTGGAGTAACTCTTTCCGTTGTTGAACGTCGGTTGGAACGGGAACAGCACCGAATAGAAGCCTGCTTGCGCATCTTCAAACAGCACTTTCCCGTTCTTATTTACAGCCGCATTTCCCCAGGCGTGGTGCCTCGCGTTCAGATCCCCAGCGATGATGTATCGGCCAGGGGCTCTTGTCAGCTTCAAGAGGTCTGCTTTCAGCGTCTCCACGGATTTGTCCACCTCGCGGGCTTGCCGGGGGCAATAGGATGCGTAGAAGCGGAAGCTGCCCTGGGAGGAGGTTAACTCGACTCCAGCTGCTTTCACCAGCTCCGTCCCTGGAAGAGAAAGGGTGCGGAATTTAATGCTACGACGGACAAGGATGGCAATGCCACCATATGTACTTCCCTGTCTATCGAGGCGGACCACGGCGTGGTCTGGTAGGTTGAAGGCCCGATCCGGTTGGAGGTGGGTTTCCGTCAGGGCCATCAGGTCGATTTCCTTGGTCGTCAGGAAATCTATAAGCTCCATCTTCTTCTGGGCGATGGAGCGGGCATTCCAGGTGGCACATCTAAGGGTCACTGCGAATGATAAAAGAGATCATATGGTTTAACATTTGATCTCTAGGGAGGACTTTCGCCACCCTCTTAAACTCCAGCCAGAGGCGGACGATGGCGCCGAACTGGCTCTCCATCTCATCCTCTGCCTGGGATTGCTGCTGCTGCTGCTGAGACAACGTCTCCCGCAGTTTATCCAGCTTATCCTGGGCAGGCTGGCGGCTGGCTTTCTTCGCAGCCTTCGGTGCTCCTTGGGGAGCCGTCGGTGCGGTAGTGCTTTCCAGCTGCTGCTGTTGCTGTTTGTTGGAGGCCTTCTTCTTCTTTCCTCCGCGCTTCTTTTTGCGCTTGGCCGGCTGGTCCTGCGGCGTCGGCTGCTGCAGGGCTGGTGTCGGCAGGGAGGCACCTGGCGTCGGTGCCTTCGGGGCTGGCTTCCGCGATGGACATCCCTCGCACGCGCAAACGGGAGCGTTTACGGGGGCGGGGGTGTTCTTGGGGTGCTCCTGCACCCATGGAAGTGCCTTGTTCCACGCAGGGTTTTCCGGCGACGGGGCCGGCACGTACCTTACGTGGGGGCCCACTTCAACCGTCCGTAACGGTTTCATGGGCTCCACATTGCCTTTCTGCTTTCGCAGAAAAGTAATACGCGCAGAGCAGTGTGGATTGAATGGGCTATGGTTGCCCATGCAATTCGCTCACCTGCGCTTATTATCGAGCTCGACAGCGCACTGTCGAGCCAGATGTTTCCCGCCGCACTTGATGCAGCGGGCGGCCATGTGACACATCTTTGTCGAATGGCCAAAATGCAAGTAGTTGCTACACTGCGTGCAATCAGAACGTTTGGGGGAGAATTTCTCCCACCAAACGCGCGTGTAATTCAGGTGCGTGATCCCACGCACCTGCTCAAGCGTCGTGGTCCCCTTCGAGAAGGAGATCACGAACGCTTTGCAGGAGACCTTCTCCAGGGCTCCTACATTCATCTCACGGACCGCAGTGGGTGTGAGGCCCTGCTCCTGCAGGAAGGTCAAGACATGGTCCGAGGAACCATATCTTAACCCCTTGAGGACAAGCTGGTAGGGCTTGTCCCCCTGGAAGTCATGCGTGAAAAATTCACGCTTCGAGGCGATCAAGAGTCCCTTGACCGCCTCATGGTCCTTCCGTGTTCTGCAGGATACCCTGCAGAAGTTCCGCGGAAGGAACGTGAAGGTAGCAGAAAGCTGCTCCTTCTTCATAGCAGCACACAACGAACTGTGGTGCTGCTCCGTAAGATCCCACACCACGAAGGGCGGGATCTTTTCACGGTGGGATTCCACATTTCCCGCCACATTCGAGGCCGAAGCCTCATTCACAGGAAGGTCCATCGGGACCTCCTGAGTTGCTGTTGCTGCAGTAACCTGCAGCACAGGTTTCGCCACCGAGGGGGCGACACTAGAGCGTGCCTTCCCGCACACTCTTTTACGACCTTTCCGGTCGTCAGTTGCTGTCTCCCGCGCCGCGAGAGCCAGACGCCTCTTCCGCGAGGCCACGTCCGTCGCCTTGGAGGTGGCGGTTCGCCACGGGTACATTTCGCACCCTTTAGCCACAACGCTTATGGTCTTCAAAAAGACCGTTTTGGCGGCAAAAACCGCTGGAGATTGGCGTGGGGGCCTCGAAGAGGCCAATCGCGGTTACACGCACACTATTGCACTTCCTATCAGAGAGCACAACACAGCACGGCACCAGTGAACACGAGTTAGCAACACCGAGTTCGAGAAGTGATCTATATCGAAACCGGTACAAGACACTTCAGACTAGACAGTTTCCCTTCAGCAATATTGAATTCAAGAGAGTCAAGATAGAGTTCTCCCCAACGGAAGCCATCAGGGTCAAGATCGTGTGCACCCCAACGGAAGCCATGAGAGAGTCAATATCATGTGAACCCCAACGGAAGACGACGAGACTGTCGCATCAGCAACGTACACACTCCAACGTGATGTCCGGATAAGTCACATGAAGATCGTACGCACCCTACGGAAGCGGAAGCCATGAGAGAGTCAATATCATGTGCACCCCAACGGAAGACGACGAGACTGTCCCATCAGCAACGTACGCACCCCACGGATGTTAGGGCTATTGCGAGCGGAAATTCTAAAGAACAGACAGGATCGAACGCGATCAAACCTTATCAAGACTTCCATATAAACGAAGATCAGAGACAGGCCGAGTTGAGTTCGATAGTGAGGTTCAGCTAGGACGGACGTGTTGTCCAAACCGAGAAAAAATAAATAAAATTATTTTTTATCTGAATCGAGCTATCGTTTTCCATAACTCACGTCCGAACGCTACCGATGTTCAACGAGTTCTTAGTAGGTTGTTGTACTACGTGTGCATCGGAAGGCACCTTTAATATAGCATCGTGGATAGACATCCCTGCCGACAAAATCAGTCAAAAAATCCCCCGAACACTCCCTGTTCGGGCGACATCCCAGGAAGCATTTTGGCGAAGATCTCTGGTAGCCAGAAAGAGACAAAAGCTCGGTCCTATCTGCTTCTCGCTTTCACAACGCTAGCCGAACTGGAAATTGAGCATGTGTTGAGCATAAATTCATTGCTCTACCCGTTTTAGTTTGCATGTGTGCAACAGCGCAGGCTGTTTTGTCAGAGTGTGCGCGTGCTTCCACATTCGGTGGTTGAATGACGCGCCAGCGAAGGGGACTTAGAGAATTTTCAGTCTAAACCAACCACCGCAGTGTGAAAGTGTTGTTCTTGAGGACTTGTCGTTTCTGGGTTAAACTACACAGGTAAGCTTATAAGCATTGTTCTTAAACATATGATTACATCTTCTAATCCATGTTTTCTGATTATATGTTGGCTTCTACGCGATGAGAGGAAAAAATCAACATCATTTATTCGCCGCATATGCTGTTTAAGAAGACTGCCTAAGATGGAATTTGATACATACCGCCAATTCGAATGCCGCTGAACGATATCTACAAACACTGGGCTACAGTTGTGCTACCGTGCTACCTAGCAAAATTGAAGCCGTCTCAATGACGCCGCCGTTGCATTCAAGCCTGTGGAATAACCTCACGTGTGTAAACCATGCAGGAAGAAAATGAATAAACGTAAACACTACGCATAACCCAAAACTGCATGTGTTTGGCTTAAGGAGAGAGAGAGCGGGTCGATCTCTCTAGAATGCGGGGAAGGGCGAATGAAAGAAAAACCACCGAACTAGAAAAAACGTACCGAAAGCAACCCGAAAAGGCACGAAGGCGCTCGTTTTTCCCGATCGCGCGGTCGAGCAAAGTCGCCTGCTCAACCGTTGCTCAACCGCTGCTCGACCGCGATTTTGCCCGTTGAGTTGAGAGCCTCTGTCGTAAGTTATTTTGAGTGATTCCTGGCAGCAGGGCTGTGTCACGTGATTTCCTTCCATGTGTATGCGATTTTGGATATCAGTGTGGTGGTCGGCTGCACCGGGCGTGCGAATGACGATTGAATTCTCTGGTTTAAACCGTCGTTTTCCTGTATCTTTGAATGTATGCATCAGCGCAAGATAATTATGTTACAGTATGCGCGTCCGGTCAACTTGGCCGAAACGCTGGCGAAGCGAACGTAGCAAATTTGTGGACCAAAGCAACCGGCGAAGAGTACGGGTAAGTTCAAGAAAAAACGTCAACTGCCAGTATCCCAGTGCTGTTCCTAGCGGAAGGTCGACTTGCAAGCATTACCGTTGAGGTAGGTTAAAAATCATCGCAGTTGGAGTCTTAACTGGTTTCTAATAATAATTTCATTATCTTGTTTCATGTCTGCTGCTGTTTGACGAGTAAATTATGTTACAGCATTTCACCGCTGGAAATACTGATAGACGTGAGCTACATGCAGCTGGACGATGCAGGAAAACAGTGCTACTAGGCGACAATGGCGTTTTTTCTCCGTTCACGCAGCTGAAAGACACCAACGCTGTCAAAACCAAGGCGTTGGTAAAAAGAACAACCGAAATTCAAGAAGACAATAAAGTGAAATGTATTCCTGTGTACGTTGTCTGGTCTGCGGGTTTTTTCTGCAAGAGAGCGCAGCCGTTAGCGCATACGATTTTTGATCTCACGGTTCGCGCTCTCTTTCGAGAAGGGAAGAGACCGATGAAAATATGAGAACAAACTGAACATACCAAGAGAACCGAACGATCCGACCGAATCGAGCCGCCCGAACATCGACCCCTCAACGGGCAAAATCGCGGTCGAGCAGCGGTTGAGCTACGGTTGAGCAGGCGACTTTTGCTCGACCGCGCGATCGGGAAAAACGAACGCCTTCGTGCCTTTTCGGGTTGCTTTCAGTACGTTTTTTCTAGTTCGGTGGTTTTTCTTTCATTCACCCTTCCCCGCATTCTAGAGAGATCGACCCGCTCTCTCTCTCCTTAAGCCAAACCCATGCAGTTTTGGGTTATGCGTAGTGTTTACGTTTATTCATTTTCTTCCTGCATGGTTTACACACGTGAGGTTATTCCACAGGCTTGAATGCAACGGCGGCGTCATTGAGACGGCTTCAAATTTGCTAGGTAGCACGGTAGCACAACTGTAGCCCAGCGTTTGTAGATATCGTTGAGCGGCATTCGAATTGGCAGTATGCATCAAATTCCATCTTAAGCAGTCTTCTTAAACAGCATATGCGGCGAATAAATGGTGTTGATTTTTCCTCTCATCGCGTAAAAGCCAACATATAATCAGAAAACATGGATTAGAAGATGTAATCATATGTTTAAGAACAATGCTTATAAGCTTACCTGTGTAGTTTAACCCAGAAACGACAAGTCCTCAAGAACAACACTTTCACACTGCGGTGGTTGGTTTAGACTGAAAATTCTCTAAGTCCCCTTCGCTGGCGCGTCACCCTGCCGACAAAATCAGTCAAAAAATCCCCTGAACAAACCCCGAACACTCCCTGTTCGGGCGACATCCCTGCCGACAAAATCAGTCAAAAAATCCCCTGAACAAACCCCGAACACTCCCTGTTCGGGCGACATCTGTTCAGGGTCGGTGTTCGGGCGGCTCGGTTCGGTCGGCTCGGTTCGGTCGGCTCGTTCGGTTCGTTCGGTTTTCTTGGTTTGTTCAGTTTGTTCTCATATTTTCATCGGTCTCTTCCCTTCTCAAAAGAGAGCGCGAACCGTGAGATCAAAAATAGTATGCGCTTACAGCTGCGCTCTCTTTCAGAAAAAAACTCGCAGACCAGACAACGTACACATGAATACATTTCACTTTATTGTCTTCTTGAATTTCGGTTGTTCTTTTTACCAACGCCTTGGTTTTGGCAGCGTTGGTGTCTTTCAGCTGCGTGAACGGGGAAAAAACGCCATTGTCGCCTAATAGCACTGTTTTCCTGCATCGTCCAGCTGCATGTAGCTCACGTCTATCAGTATTTCCAGCGGTGAAATGCTGTTACATAATTTACTCGTCAAACAGCAGCAGACATGAAACAAGATAATGAAATTATTATTAGAAACCAGTTAAGACTCCAACTGCGATGATTTTTAACCTACCTCAACGGTAATGCTTGCAAATCGACCTTCCGCTAGGAACAGCACTGGGATACTGGCAGGTGACGTTTTTTCTTGAACTTACCCGTACTCTTCGCCGGTTGCTTTGGTCCACAAATTTGCTAAGTTCGCTTCGCCGGCGTTTCGGCCAAGTTGGTTGGACGCGCATACTATAACATAATTATCTTGCGCTGATGCATACATTCAAAGATACAGCAAAACGACGGTTTAAACTAGAGAATTCGAGCGTCATTCGCTCGCTCGGTGCAGCCGACCACCACGCTGATATCGAAAACCGCACACACATGTAAAGAAATCACGTGAAACAGGTAGTAAAAGAGCGAGAGATCCGAGCTTCGGGCCCATTTTGGCTCGGATTTGTCGGCAGGGCATTCAACCACTGAATGTGGAAGCACGCCCACACTCTGACAAAACAGCCTGCGCTGTTTCACACATGCAAACCAAAACGGGTCGAGCAATGAATTTATGCTCAACACATGCTCAATTTCCAGTTCGGCTAGCGTTGTGAAAGCGAGAAGCAGATAGGACCGAGCTTTTGTCTCTTTCTGGCTACCAGAGATCTTCGCCAAAATGCTTCCTGGGCCTGAACAGATGTCGCCCGAACAGGGAGTGTTCGGGGTTTGTTCAGGAGATTTTTTGACTGATTTTGTCGGTGGGGGAACGAACCAAACGAACCGAGCACCTCCCAGGAAGCATTTTGGTGTGTAAACCATGCAGGAAGAAAATGAATAAACGTAAACACTACGCATAACCCAAAACTGCATGTGTTTGGCTTAAGGAGAGAGAGAGCGGGTCGATCTCTCTGGAATGCGGGGAAGGGCGAATATATATATAAGTTTATATTTCAAGTATTTAAGTATTTACAGGTATTTTTGGATTAATACACAGGATGCAGCTTAATTAGCTTTTCAGGTGTAAGGTTATTGCGTAGTGCAGTGCTCGTGGGCGATTGCAAAAGTTATGTGAGGAAAGAAACATGTGATAAGTGGTTTGTGGAACCATGACTACTTATTGATAACTTAATTACTACTTTAATCTAACTAGCCTACTTAACATTAATGAAGCTACCCTAACTTACTCCCTACTTTTATAACAGTAATCCTTTCATAAATAAAAGGAGGCGCTAGGAATCCAGAACGAGATTCCTTATAGTGAGATGAGGAGATGCCTCGCATCTCTTATGAAATTTTTGCAGGATGCTATGTAACATCTCATCTAGGGGCTGCGTATTGGAAATCGAATACAGTTCCGATTTCCGTATGTAGCGATCAACGTTAGCGATCATGCGCAACCAACGATTGAGCATAATCTGCAGTCTGTGACGATGTGTTGTTGCAGTTGATCCCCAAACTGGCGAGGCATATAGCACAGTCGGTAAGACAATTTGCTTGAATATGGCGAGTTTGTTTGTAAAGGACAGTTTAGACCGTCGACATATTAACGGATACAGGCTGCGCATGAGCATGGCGCTCCTGTGAATAATATACTCAACATGGGCTCGGAAAAGCAAACGATGATCAAATATAAGCCCTAGGTATTTTGCTACTGGCGACCAATTGATAGGGAGCCCTTCGACCACTAGCCTACTTTGTAGAGTAGGACGAAGAGACCAACGTTGGTTATGAGGGAGTACTATCGCCTGGGTTTTGGAAGTATTGATTTTAATCTTCCAGACTGCAGCATAATTGAAGAATACTTGCAGGCAACGCTGAGCCCTGCTCCTCAGTTCGACTAGTGATCTACCCCTCACTGCGATGGCAGTATCGTCTGCGTAGAGAAATATCTGACCGTCACTCGGTAGTACAGGGCCTAGTAGACTTCCCTGAGGAACTCCTGCCGATATTGTTACTTGGTCAGATAGAGCCGAGCCTAACGCAACTCTAAACATCCTCTCTCTCAAATAACTACTTAGCATCTTGACAATGTACACGGGAAGGCCGAAACCTAAAAGTTTATGAATAAGCCCACCGTGCCAAACATTGTCGAATGCCTTCTCGACATCCAGCAAGGTGACCACGGTTGACCTAGCCATTGCTTTATTCCGTAAAACAGTGCCCTTCAGTCTAAGCAGTTGATGGACAGTGGAGTGTTCAGGCCGGAAGCCAAACTGCTGCGACGGAAGTACATTCAACTCAAATACCGTATCGTGGATGCGATTCAGGATTAATCTCTCGAACAGCTTTCCCATTGAAGGGAGAAGGCTTATTGGTCGGTAACTCGCAGGGAGCGTTGGATCTTTCCCTGGTTTAAGGATAGGAACTACCCTAGCACTCTTCCAGGCACTGGGAAAGTAGCCCAATATAAGGCATGAATTGAAGATCTCGACAATCCGATAGATGGTCTTGTCTTGCAGGTGCTTCAGAAGGATGTTATGGATTCCATCAAATCCAGGCGCCTTCATATTTCTCATCCGTCTCAGCGCTTGGCGGACTCCGTCAGCCGTGATCTTCGCAGAAGATGGCATATTTATTGAAGTATTATGCAGACGAAGCATGCTTTCAGAAACTTTTGCTTCATGAGGACTGGTCAGAGAGGCTCCGATTTGATGCGAAGATGCAAAGTGATCAGCAAGAGCTTTGACTTTTTCAACTGGGGTGATCAAGGTTTTACTCCCAGATAACAGTGGTGGAACTGGCTTTGGTCTTTTCCGCAGGACTTTTGCAACTTTCCAGAAAGCAGGAGATCTGTCGTCCAAGCTCTGAACTAATGAACCAAAGTTATTATTTCTAATCTCATCTACTCTAGAAGAGATTATTCTGGCCAGCGATGCAGCAAAACATTTGTAGAATCGGTCACCTGTACGCTGAAATTGTCGCCTAGTGCTATTTCTCTGCTTTATCAGTGATCGTGTGTAGGGATCAAGGACAATGAACTCTCGGGTCACTGGAACTTGCTTGACGCAAACTGCCTCTGCATGCTTAATAGCCTTTTCCAGGTCGGAAATGGCATTATCAATGGAGCTGATTCCAACAGGGTTTACCAACACCGGCTGTATAGACCTATCCACCAATCGGCCAAATCGAGCCCAGTCAACATGATGAAAATCTTTGCGGCAGCTAACCGGGGTTTTAACTGCATCGAGGTTAAGTTCTGTGATCACTGGGAAATGATCAGAGTTAAGTTCATCAATTGTGATCGGTTTTCCCACTGCCATGTTAGTAAGGAAAAAATCGAGGGTACTAGAGGCTCCACTAGGTGCGATGTACGTAGGTCTGTCGGGAAATTCGATAGTGAAGTGCCCCTCTTGTACGAGATTGAAGAGCAGTTTACCATTACAGTTTTCCCGATTGTTGCCCCATAGGCGATGTCGGGCGTTTAAGTCACCTCCCAGAAGCAGGCAATGTTGGGTGCGAGTGATGAGTGCTAGGTCCCGCTTGAGGGCAACATCAAGTCCCTGGGCACGTCTGCGCTGAACTGGACAGTAGGCAGCAATGATCCTAATGGATCCTGAGGTCGACTTGATATTAATGCCGATGGCTTCCAACACAGATGTGTTGAAGAACGGTAGCGGTGTGTACGTGATACCATGTTTCAGAGCGATGGCAACTCCACCACCTCGCGAGGGAGAATCGCGACGATCGAGACGAATAAGATGATAATTTGCGAGAGAAAAATTCAGCGCTGGGCTTAAGTGTGTCTCAGTAATGAGAGCGATGTCAATAGTGTGTGTGTTTAAGAAATCAGCTAGTTGAATCTTCTTTCCACTAACTGATCGAGCATTCCATGTTGCTATTCGTAGATTATCCATAGCGATAGAGAATTTCTCCGATCACGGAAATTTGTTCGATCCTGGTGCGGCATAACTTGAGGCGCGGTCCAAACTCGATGATCAACTTTATCACGGCATCCATGACGAGCAGTTCTTCTTCGGGTTCGGCTTGCGGACTATTAAACTGGGGTTGCATCCCCTTAGCTGCCATAGCATATTGATAGCTAGGGGCGACGGTGGAACCAGAAACTATGGAACGTGTCTGGGCGGAAACTCTGTTATCAACAGCGGGAGCTTTGTCGAGAGGAGCGTGAGCTACAGCGGGAGCTCGAGCACTGTTCACGGGATTTTTAACCGATGATGGGTGCGGAGTAATTGTCGACGAGTTGGCTGGAACTTTACCGGTGCAAGGCTTCAAAGGCGGGAAGGCCGAGAGTGAAGCTAAGGGAGCGGGTAAAGCTGGAGACGAGGTCGTCGTTGGCTTAGTGTTGGGCTGGTTTACGACTGGATGCTTCTGGCGCGTCGCTAAGTACCGGATGCGAGAAGGGCAGGTCGGATCATTGGCCCGGTGATTTTCGCCACAGTTGGCGCACTTCGGCGCAGCCTGGGGCGTCCAAGTACAAGCGGACTGTAGATGCTCCTGGGCACAGTTTCCGCAGATTGGTTGAAGGAAGCAGTTTCGATCTCCATGCCCAAACCTTTGGCAGCGCAGGCATTGAGTAACCGAACGTGGTCCTCCACGGTACGCCTCCCAGGTAACCAGGAGGTCACAAAGTTTACGAACCACTTTAAGGCCGGCCAAATCAACTGTTCCTTTCGGAAAACAGACAAGATACATGCAGTCATAATACTTGCGTGT
This sequence comes from Anopheles nili, assembly GCF_943737925.1. Lineage (NCBI taxonomy): Eukaryota > Metazoa > Arthropoda > Insecta > Diptera > Culicidae > Anopheles > Anopheles nili. The sequence goes on along the minus strand of NC_071293.1, from coordinate 15,633,277 downwards.
ATCTTCTGCGCGGCGCTTGATGTGGTATGCAGAGGATGCCTTTAGATGGTACTTATCATGGAGTTCGGTGATGATCTCGTTCGGATCAAGCAACGGTAATCCTCGGACAACGACCTTGTACGGTTTCTCCGTCGGGTACGCATGAGTGTAAAAGTTGACATTCATGCGTATTAGTGTGGCGTGAGCGACGTCGAATGCTGCCTTGTCTTTTGCAAGCACTCTGACCCCGGGGCCACAAAGTTTGAGGTCCACCGCGTGGTTTTTAAGCTCTTTACGAACAATGTCGACATGAGGCTGCATAACCGTGATCGGCGGAGGGCGACGTCTGGACGAGGGTCCAGCGGTGATTTTGGTCGACTCAGACAGAGGAGCGACGGCGACGGTGGGTCCACTGCTTACCATAGGAGAGGCAGCGGACGAGGTTGTGGTGACAGAGCACGCACTAGTATTAGGAGCCAAAGCAGAGACAGCTGAGGCTAAGATGGAGGATCGGCGACGGGAGCGAACCTCTCGAAATTCACCCAGACTCTCAATGTCGCTATCACTGAGACTTGGGGCTAGCGAAGACTCGCACATCTTCGGAACGGTTGTTGACCCCTGATCGGGATCAGTTAGGCACGTACGTTTAGGCCCAGATGGTTGGGCTGGACGAGAGACTGTTGTACTAACACCATTAGCAGCCTCGCATGTCTCTTCAGAAGAGCTGGCAGATGCTCTTCCTACCTTCTTAACACTTTTACGTTTTCTCTTCCCCATAACGGGAGAGAGAGATATCACTGGAACACTTAGAATAGATTTTTGTTTTCTGCACGAGCGATCTGCAAACGATCCTTATCGCTTCGTGGTCAGAGGCGAACTGGGAAGGGCGAATGAATGAAAAACCACCGCACTAGAAAAAACGTACTGAAAGCAACCCGAAAAGGCACGAAGGCGCTCGTGTTTCCCGATCGCGCGGTCGAGCAACATTCGCCTGCTCAACCGTTGCTCAACCGCTGCTCGACCGCAATTTTGCCCGTTGGGCTGCGATCCGAGCACGAAGCGCTCTTGCAATAATGACGCCAATTGCAAGCTTATTACAAAACTATTGAAAGGATTTCGTGAGTGATTTTGTCTCCTGAGAAATGAAAGCGCCCTGCTGCCAGGAATCACTCAAAATAACTCACGACGGAATCTCTCAAAAGGCTCCTTTTTTGCGGTTTTGTCGTCAAAATTGCAGCCGCGGCCGGAAACGCTCCCCTGCTGCCAGGAATCACTCAAAAGAAACTCACGACGGAGGCTCTCAAAAGGCTTAAAATTTGCGGTTTTGTCGTCAAAATTGCATCCGCGGCCGGAAACGCTCGTGCGTGCTTCGGCCCTTTTCCCCTTCGCTTCCATTTCTCATTTCTGCAGTTCAGTTTCTTTCAAGGCAGAGAGAACGCAAGCCGCGAGCGCAAGCTTCGAGCGCAATTACGCTCGCGCTTACGCCTGCGCTCTCTTTCAGAACAAACGCGCAGACGGAAGAACCTACAAGAGGGAATACAGTACATTTTATTGCGTTTTTCATATTTCATTATATTTTGTTTGCGGTGGTGTCTTCCAGCTGCGTGTACGGGGAACAAACGCCTTCACCGTCCAGTAACACTGCTTGCCTGCATCGTCCAATTGCATGTAGTTCACGTTTATCAGCAGTAATTCCAGTGGTGAAATGCTGTGACATAATTTTCTCGTCAAACAGGATCAAACATGGAACAACGACGGATAATAAACCTGCATAGTCCTGCATAGTAGTTCCCTCGTCAAGCAGCAGCAAACATGAAATAAGATAATGAAAGTATTAGAAAACTGATCAAACTCCAATTGCGATGATTTTTAACCTACCTCAACGGTAACGCTTCCTCTGCAATGATGCGACCTTTCTCCAAGAACAGCACTTGCACACTAGCAGTTTGAGTTTTCTCTTGAACTTACCCGTACTGTTCGCCGTTTGCTTCGATCCACAAATTTGCAAAGTTCACTTCGCCGACGCATCGGTTGGACTTAGAATTTGGAGAAACGCGCACACAAACCCAAAATCGCTGCTGGCAGCCGCACACATGCACACGCACAAGGGTACGAAGGTGCAAAGCGGAGAAATCTAGCCCATTTCGTTCGCTTCGTGCAGCCGGGCGGGGAAATCACAAAAAACCCTTCAAATCGGTGAGGGGTAGGTAGAAAATCATCTTTTGTCTCTTTCCCGCTACCACAGAGCTTCGACTTTCGTCAGCAGGGTTGTCAAACATCTCATCGGAAATGTAACATTTCCGATTCTTGCTTTATAAGTCACTCGAAAATTCTCTCACGTCAGTTGAGCGCCGGCTGTCGAGGTGGTCGGATGTATGTCGTCCGGTGCAAAAAAAAAATGCGTCATAAAATTCGATACTCCGCCTACCAACTTTGAGTAGGGGTGTTGCATGTTCTATGGTTCTATGTTCTTTCATTTTCGCTTCCTTCGCATATTGGATTCAATCCTCCCGCCGGCGTGTACTGTGTCCCACATGCTTTGTCGATCCAGCACAGGTACCGTCTCCGTTGCCACGTGCACTGGTTGTGCTAGCTATGAGAGGGCAAATTTTTTATTTGTCAGTTTCAAGGGGCTGTTGAGACTTGGAAGAATACAGGGAACCGATGTCGACATGGCTGGTCGGGCTGGCGATGGGTCTTCAGCGTCGATGGGTTGTGCAATCTGGCGTCTTCAACCTTCAGGGGTATACATTGCTTTTTGATTTACGTGTGGGCCAAGATCGATGACGGCGATGCATGCGTCCAAAAATAGCTCCGGAGTGGGGATGCATTATAACGTATGTGAGCACATGATGTACGAATGCTTCCATGCTATACGCATATCTCACGCAGTGATTGTATATCGGGTGTAGATTCATATGATAGATTGCATGCATCGTTTGCACCGGTGATAGGAAACATGGGTGTTATTTTGTTTACTATCGTTTCATAGATTCAAATCAAGGGAGTTAGATTGAGAATCCCAATGACGATATGGTATGCGGTTTGCATTTCATACGTATTTTGATCTATGCCGCTGGTAAAATATCATGCTCGTATCGTAATCATTGTCCACATGCGATCGTTGATCATAAAACATTACCTCACAAACGGAATAGCAGTAGCAATTGCAAGGTACCATCTACGTGGGCGAAAAAGGTAAGGGCAACCCAATCACATGTAGAGCGGCCTGCGCGGGTTGAACCCTAAATAAACAAAGGGTTCACCCTACGACGGCGCACAGCCGAATCAAAGAGGGCAACCCAAATGGCTTGCGAGAGCCAAACAGTGGGTTTATTCTTTCAAGGTGCTATTATGCTCAGGTAAAATGCTCGTCGAAGGGAGGGGGAAACCACGGTCCATGTGCTAAACAAAACGGCATGCTATAAATTATGTGCAACGGTCTCGCTCGTGTTTTGACTGAATGGGACGCATAATTCTTTTGCATGAGCCAGAATGATCGGCATGCTTGAACCTTTTTCTCAGTCGAAGAAATGAAAACCCTTCGATTGTGTGACAAGGTCGTTTATGAAAACTCCATGTATCAGAGGAGTTAAAATGCGCTCTTGCTAATCGCTGAGAACCCCATATTACCCTTAACGTGCAACTGACTTGAATTTGCCTAGCAAAATCCCGTCTCGCAAGTTTGTTTCTGATCTGCACCATTATTTTACGTTCATGGTCGGCACATCACAATCAAAAAGGCAGATATTTTTAGTGGAATTAAAAAAAATGGTTAGGGTATATGGCGCTAAGTGTGCTTGGATTAAACTTCTTACAGACTAAATTATTTCTTTTGAGCAAATGAGTAGGAGCCATCAAGAGATATGAGCGTAAATATTTCAGTCAAAATCATATGTCTTTGACAATATAAAAAACTAATCTTTCTACAGTCGATTTTATTTATAGGAAAGTAGAAAAAAACATTGAACATAATTACGGACCTTAACTCAACATTACAAATAGCGTTATCCATATCTGATTGATTTGCAGGGAAGGACTCCCGTTTCCCATGTTTAGGTGATGGAGCTCCATAGGTAATATATCGATCGGTAATAAATACGTAGGTAATATCCATCGATCCCCCATTATCGTGATTCCCATCGCCAACCAATTATTCATTCCTTATCATTCCGCATACTTTCAATTGTAAAATCAATCCAATAGCTTTCTGATCGAAGCGATTGGCTAAATGTACGATTTGCTGTACCTTTTGCCAGAAAGCCTACCCTCGAGCTTGGTTATGAGTAAATTCAATACCATAATTTGTTAATGTAAACAAGCACCTGGATCGTTATGAAAATGTGCCATGCAAACCAATCGTAGAAACAATTGCCGGTCTATACTTTAAATTGAAGTCAATGAATAGAATTTCGCATGCATGGCATCTTTCCTATAGATAAAGCTATCGTAAACGTGATTTTGAAAATTTCGCAACGATTACAAAATTGATAAAATAAAATGTCTCATACGGTTTTCCCTCTGATTTTCTTCTACTGTGTGATTCGCTTAAATGGCTGAAACATTTTTTTGAGGCATGGGAAAGGGTTAAACTTATTTTGAAATTATCAATTTATTAAGAACTAGCTGATAAACCCGATTTCATTCGGGTCGACGTAGTTTTAGGAAACATAAAGGGTCCTTTTTACGTATACTGGTGTAGTTCAATTTTTGGTGTGTATATCCTTTTTTCTCATTTAGTTGTATCCATTGTTTTTACGTGATTCCTAACTTCGTCTTTCAAGCTTTTCTATATCATTAAATTCATCTTTCTCTGTTGATCTTGACACATTTTATCTAATTGGCTATACCGTGCTTTTTCAAACTGTCCTGCATTCATTATTTAACAAATCTAACGTTTAAACCATCTTAGCTATCAAGGAAAGGATTATATATCAAATCCTTTCTTCTCTTTTTGTTTCACAGCTACCATTTCTCTTCACAATCTTCGTTTCGTATGACCAACACGTTCTTAACAAAAATTTTCTCCCTAATCTTTCGCATCTTTCACGTCATGAATTTAGGAAAACTTATTTTTTATGCTTAGTGTTTTCCGCTTAAACTCTTTCGAAAATCCTTTTTTATCACTACCATTTTTCTTGGATGCGTAATATCCATTTATTTGCATAACAATGAGGAAAAGTAGCATGTGGTTCCGTTTTGAGCATGAAAGACGATCAAATTCTTTCTACTTTTCTATGGTATAGACGATGCCCGTTTTTCCTTCGGGGCAACTGGAGCTTTATTTTCTGTTCGAAAAGTTAAAAGAAACATGTTTGTCGAATTGCGGATATTTCGGTCTTCATTTGTATTTTGCCCCCCTTTTTTGTGGTTGTGTTTTTGTGTTGTATTTTTGCCCCGTTTTTTGTGGTTGTATAGAAGCCCTTCCTTTTTTCTTGATCGGGGCTGCCGAAACTTTTGATTCTTTTGCAAAATATAAATAGAAGCATTTGTGCTAAATTTCGACCAGATCTGTGTTTTGTATTTTTAAGAGAATAATATTGCCTTCTTTGATAGGGGGTTGTATGGGAGCCCCATTTGATCCCGACCGGAGTATCTGACGAATTGGATTCTTTTATAAAATTGAAAAAGATACATGCATCAGGAATTTTAGTCAAATCGGTTGTTTTTCGTATTGTTTAGTAATTATTATAGGTTTGTTAGATGGGAGATTGTATGGGAGCCCTCCATTTTATCTCACGGGGGTGGATGAAGCTTTGAATACTTTTGCCGAATGTAAAAAGAAATATGTTTGCCAAAGCTTCCGATAAATTGGACATCATTTACAGATTTAAGTGAATAACATTAACTTTTGGAGGGGAGGGGGGGGGGTGTTGTATGGGAGCCCCCCTTTGTTCTTCATTCAGCAGGCTTAAATTTAGCCAATATTAGTTTTGAGTAATGAAAAATCTATGTACCAAATTTCAGCCAAATCGGGCGTTATCTGTGATTTTAAGCGGATAATATTCATCTTTTGAAGGGTGGGTTTGTATGGAAGCCCCCCTTTGTTCGCCATTGAGATGGCTCAAATTTTGCGAGTGTTAGTTTTTAGTAATGAAACGTTTATGCATCAAATTTCAGCTACATCGGGCATCACTTATAATTTTAAGCGGATAATATTCACTTTTTGAAGGGGGAGGGGTGAGGTTGTATGGGAGCCCCCCTTTGTTGTTCATTGAGGAGGTTGAAATTTTACCAGTATTAGTTTTAAGTAATGCAACGTCTATGCACCAAAATTCAACCAAATCGGGCATCATTTGTATTTTTAAATGAATAGTCGCGAATTGTGGTTGTGTGGGAGCCCCTAAATCCCTAAATCCGAGACCATCATACACCTATGTACCAAGTTTGGTGCAAGTCGGTTCCGTGGAAACCCCATTGAAGCATATATATATCTATATCCCATGTAAACCCCCCCTTCAAAAAATGAATATTATCCGCTTAAAATTATAAATGACGCCCGATTTGGCTGAAATTTGGTACATAGATGTTTTATTACTTTAAACAAATACTGGAAAGATTTCAGCCTCCTCAATGAAGAAAAAAGGGGGGCTCCCATATAAACCACCTCTACCCCCCCCCCTCCGCATCTAACAAATCTATATCACTAAATCACTAAATCTAAATCACTGAACCGATTTGCACCAAACTTGGTACATAGGGCATAATGGTCTCGGATTAAGGCGTTTGATTTTTTTTTTTAGAGCCCCCCAAAAGGGGGGCTCCCATACAACCCCAATTCGCGAATATTCATTTAAAAATACAAATGATGCCCGATTTAGCTAAAATTTGGTGCATAAACGTTGCATTACTAAAAATCAATACTCGCAAAATTTGAGCCATCTCAATGGGGAACAAAGGGGGGCTCCCATACAAACCCCCCCCCCCTTCTAAAAATGAATATTATCCGCTTAAAATTTTATATGACGCCTGATTTGGCTGAAATTTGGTACATAGATGTTTCATTGCTTCAAACAAATACTGGAAAAATTTGAGCCTCCTCAATGAAGAACAAAGGGGGCCTCCCATACAACCCCCCCTCCAAAAAGTGAATATTATCCGTTAAAATTATAGGCGTTGCCCGATTTTGCAGAAACTTGAAGCATAAACGTTTCATTACTAAACAGTTATACTCGCGAAATTTGAGCCATCTCAATGAGGAACAAAGGGTGGCTCCCATACAATCTCCCCCTATAAAAAATGAATATTATCCGCTTAAAATTATAAATGGCGCCCGATTTGGCTGAAATTTGGTACATATATGTTATATTAGTTTAAATCAACCCCGGCAAAATTTCAGCCAATTCAATGAAGAACAAAGGGGGGCTGTCATATAACCCCCCCCCACCCCCACCCCGTTTAACAAATCATAAAATATCACTTTGAAGTACATATGTCGTCGAAATCAACTAAAATTTTATCACTTAATACAAAAACTTTCTAAATTTCAGTTCTACAAGCGGATAACCAAATGGTTGTCCCTCTCCCTCTACCAAATACATAAAAAAATATTGAAAAATACACATGGCATCCAATTCGATTGAAACACGCTACAAATGCTTCTTCCTATTCATAACGCGACGAAGATTTATTTACGCCAGTGGGAAACAAAGGGAGGTTTCCAAAGAACCTCCTGTCTGTATTACCAAGAAAATAATTCGGTCATAGCAATAAAGCTTGGTCCGGATGATTTTAGGTGAGGATGATTCTGTTTACACAAAATTTTAAAAACAAGAGCTCCCATACGAGCTCTTCCTATTAGAGTATTGGAAGACATGGTCAAGCATGGCAATCATGTCTGATTTAAATGAATTGAGGCAAATTCTTAAAAATGTCAATATTTACTAGAAAATTAGAATGGGACGTTGCAGCTCTCCCGGTTCGAGACAAATTCGTGGAAGGGCATACAATCCCTGCTCGGAATATTGAAAAAAAATGCCCAAAGTAACAAATATCGTCAAATTTAACAACAACTTTTCATGTACGCCTTAACACAGTCTATACAACAAGTTATAAAATATTATATTCTGCAATGCGGAAATGGGTGGATGGAAATCTAATTTATTGTTATGTTCAAATATCGCTCAATGATAAAAATGGTTTTTTGTTTATTTTTTTTACAAGTGACTTTTACATTATGGTCGGGAAAGGAATTTCCATTATCAGAATAAAAGAAATTAACAAAAATGTAAAGTCGTCAACAAACAGTCCAGTTTCCTGCAACTTTTCTCTCTTCAAAAATTTATTTAGACACTAAACTGAGCTTAGAAAGTCAACTCATTTTCTTCTCATGCATGTTTACATTTAAAAGTGTACAATATTTTGCAACACATAGCGCTATGCCGTTATTCAGTAAGATTCAGTTTTTAATTGTGTTGAGTAGCGTTGGAAATGTGGTTGGTGTAATAAATTTAAATATCGATTTCAGAGCGTAATGCTTACAAACATGAAATGAAGTTTTGAAAGAGAACAGCAATACAGATCAAATATAAAGGAAAATGGAAAACTGTTTCCAGGTAGCTTCAGTGACAAAATAAGAATAAGTGTTAGAAAAGTAGAAAGATTTTGAACGTCATACATGCTCAGGATGGAACAACATGCTACATTTCCTTATTGCTATGTAAATAAATTTATGTGACGGATCCAAGACAAATGATACTGTATAAAAAAGTATTTCCGAAAGAATTAAAGAGGAAAACACAAGGCATAAAAAATATGTTTTACTAATTTGATGACGTGCAAAATGCGAAAGATTATGAAGCTAAATGGAAGTTGTGAAACAACAAGAGAAGAAAGGATTTTATAAAAAAAATCCTTTTCTTGAAAAAAATCCTTTTCTTCATAGCTAAGATGGTTAAAAGGCTCGATTTGTTATAAAACAGTGAACGTTATTTTGAAAAAGCCAGGTACAACCAATTGGAAGGGATATGCCTAGAGGACCAGCGAGAGATGAATTGATTGAAATAGAAAACCTTCAAAGACGAAGCTAGGAATAACGTTTATTTATTTTTATTCATTAATGACGGCCAGGCCGTATTGCTTATAACTATTATCTTAAGTCTAAACTTAAAGTAAACTGCAATTCACATTGGTTGGAAGACATTTCCTTCTCCGAACCGTGAAAGGGCACCTTATCCCGGGTGTACGCGGTTGAGAATAACGTTTATAGAATGAATACAACTAAATAAAAAAAAATAAAATGCACATCAAAAATTGAATTACCCAAGCATACGTAAAAATGCCCCTTTATTTTTCCTCAAACTACGTCGACCCGAATGAAATCGGGTTTATCAGCTAGTTTATAATATTCCGAACAAGTATTGTATGCCTCCCCTCCAATTTGTCTCTAACCGGGAGAGCTGCAACTTCCCCATTCTAATTTTCCAGTAAATATGGACTTTTTTAAGAATTTTCCTCATATCATTTGACCATATTTTTTATATTTATGCTTGACCATATTTTCCTATACTTTAATAAAAAAAGCTCGCATGGGAGCTCTTGTTTTTAAAATTTTCATCCTCACCTAAAATCATCCGGATCAAGCTTTATTGCTATGACCGAATTATTTTCTTGGTAATACAGACAGGAGGTTCTTCCCTTTGATGTCTGTAATACAGACAGGAGGTACAGACAGAAGGTTCCCTTTGTTTCTTACTGGCGAAAATAAATCTTCGTCGCGTTATGAATAGGAAGAAGCATTTGTACCGTGTTTCAATCGAGTTGGAAGCCATATGTATTTTTCAATAATTTTTCTGTGTTTGGTAGAGGGAGAGGGACAACCATTTTGTTATCTGCTTGTAACACTGATATTTTGAAAGTTTTTGTATTAAGTGATCAAAGTTCATTTGATTTCGACGACAGTTGTACTTCAAAGTGATATTTTATGATGAAATGATATACCAAACCGGCAAACTTTTATCTCATCACATAGTGTATAGAGAGTTTTAAGAAACACATACGCAATATGTAGGTCAAATCTGATGTCATTTGTATTTTCAATGATTTTCATTTACTGTGCAAGGGAATATTTGGGAGACCCCTTACTTTTTTCATCCTCAGAGGGAGCAGGAGGGTTTGACTTTTTACAAACAGATGTATAAATCATGTTCAGACAAATTCGTCATCTTTTGAATTTTGTACAGCCATTAACAGACCTACATATTGTTTCGTAATAGGGGTAGTGAGTAGTATAGATGGTGCCCATTTTTTCGTCAGGGTAACTGAAGCTGAAGTTTCTGCTTCAAAAAGTTAAAAGAAGAAAAAAAAAAGTTGTTTGCCGAATTGCGGATATTTCGATCCTCATTTGTTTTTTTTTAACGAATATTTTAGACTTTTCGACGAGTGGTTGTATGAAAGCCCCCCTGTTTCTGACAGGGGTGGATGACGTTTTTGATTCTTCTCCAAAATTCAACAAAAACATGTTTGCTAAATTTCGTCCAGATCTGTGTTTTATAGATTTACGTGAATAGTATAGCCTGTTTGATGGAGGGTTGTATGTGAGCCCCCCTTTCTTCCCCAAAGGAAAAGCTGACGTTTCAGATTCTTTTAAAGAAATTAAAAAGAGACACCACCATTAAAAAGAATACACCTCAAATTTCAGTCATATCGGTGGTTGTTTGTATTTTTAAGTAATTATTATATGTTTGTTAGACGCCCTTCTCCACACCACCCCATAAGAAGGGTTGTATGGGATCCATCATATTTACCTTGCGGGGGTGGATAAAGCTTTAAATACTTTTGCCGAATTTAAGAAGAAACATGTTTTCCAAATTTTAGCCAAATTGGACATCATTTACAGTTTTAAGCGAATAATATTCACATTTTGGTGTGGGAAGGGGGGCAGGGGGCATTATATGGGACTCCTCCTGTGTTCTTCATTGAGGAGGCTAAAATTTTGCCAGTATTAGTTTAAAGTAATGAAACGTCTATGCACAAAATTTCAGCCAAATCGGGCAACTTCTATAATTTTAAGCGGATAATATTCACTTTTTGGAGGGGTGGTGTTATGGAAGCCCCCCTTTGTTGTTCATTGAGGAGTCTGAAGTTTTAGCAGTATAAGTTTCAAGTAATGAAAAGTCTATGCACCAAAATCAGCCAAATCGGGCATCATATATAATTTTCAGTGAATAATATGCACTTTTCGAAGGGGGGGTTTGAATGGAAGTCCCATTGCCCATTGAAAAGGCTGAAATTTTTCAAATCGAGCATCAATGGTGTTTTTAAATGAATATTCGTGAATTGGGGTTGTATGGGAACTCTCCTTTTGGGGAGCTCTAAAAAATAAAAAAAATCAATCCGTAAATCCGAGACCAACATACACCTATGTACAAAGTTTGGTGCAAATCGGTTCAGTGTTTATATATATATATATATATATATGTATATATATATATATATATATATATATATATATATATATATATATAAATATATATATATATATATATATATATATATATATATATATATATATAAATATATATATATATATATATATATATATATATATATATATATATGTATATATATATATATATATATATATATATATATATATATATATATATATATATATATAAATATATATATATATATATATATATATATATATATATATATATATATATATATATATATATATATATATATATATATATATATATATATATATTTATATATATATATATAGATATTTATATATATATTTATATATATATATATATATATATATATATATATATATATATATATATATATATATATATATATTTATATTTATATATTTATTTATATATATTTATATTTGTTTGTATATATAGATATATATATATATATATATATATATATATATATATATATATACATATAATTATATATATATATATATATATATATATATATATATATATATATATATATATATATATATATATATATATATATATATATTTATATATATATTTTTATATATATAATGCGAATGCAACCTCTTTTTAATAAAATGAATTGAAGGAGTTTTATTTAACTTCTGAAAGGGGAGTATTAAAATTACAACCTTTATTCTAATAGGACCAATAAATAGCATATCATTTATATATACACTAATGTTTACAATGAACTTGGTGATGTCATCCCTAAAACGTGATGAAATCGACTGATCTAAGTTCCTACTCTGATTCCTGAGTATCTACGCTAAGTGTGGCTACTGAGCCTTATAATTTTTATATACTGTCTAACCGTCAGTACCGGCCCTAAGCTGTTCTGCCTAAAACTTTCCCTACCTGGCTAGATGATTCTCAGCACGCATGGCTGGAAGTTGATGGCACGCAAGGCCATCTATCAGGGACGAACCCCATTTTACCTCAAAGCTAAATCTAGCTACCTTAAAACTAAATAACACCTACACCTAACTACACACTACTTAAAAAATTCACCTAAAGAGGTCCCGGATCAGAGCATACGCTGAGTTCCGGGAGGTGAGTTGGAGTCGCATGAGACTAGTCTAAATGCGCTCGCTTATCAACGGGACCCCTGCATCTATATGCAGATCCCTAGTGGGATACCTAGTAGGCAGATCGAGAATCATCTTCAGAAACTTGTTCTGGATTCTCTGCACCACTAGGATATCCGCTTTTGAGCAATTGCTCCAGACATTTGATCCGTACATCAGCGCTGGCAGGATGACTTGTCGATAGATAATAAGTTTATTATCTCTCGACAGTCTCGAGCGGCGCGCGATGAGCGGATACAAACTCCTAACGAGACCAAACGTCTTGGAAGCAAGATGATCTAAATGCTGTCGGAACGACAGCTTTCGATCATAGGTAATCCCGAGGTAGCGCACATCTGTGGACCAGGGGATTTCCTTGCTATGCAGTGTGATGTGTTTCACCTTACGCACGATAGAAGCCATCAGCATCCGTCGCTTGTAAGGGATCACCATCACCTGGGTCTTCTCATAATTTACCCTTATCCTCCACTCGTTGAGGTATTGGATATATTTATCCAAACCTCTCTGAAGTCCTCCTTGAAGACACTCCAGATTACGAGAGGAGTACAACATGGCAGTGTCGTCTGCATACAACGACAGCTGCGTGTACTTGTCCAGGTCTGGAACATCCGACGTAAAACAGTTGTACAGGAGTGGTCCTAGGACATTCCCCTGTTGAACGTCAGCACAGCTGGCATAGGGGGCGGACATTGTCCCCCCTATATGAACAACCGACGTACGAGAACTCAGATAGGACTGAATGGTTCTCATTAAGTACGTCGGAAATCCTTGCACACGAAGCTTGTGCAATAAGCCTTTTCGATGTCCAATAAAGCCATTCCACAACGTTTTCCGTCATTTATGACATCAGGACACGCTGCAGCTGGTGAGCTGTAGAGTGTCCTCTTCTGAATCCAAACTGCACATCTGTCAACACATTGTTTTCAGAGCAGTGGGCTTCCAACCGTGTATAAATCATCCTCTCGCAAACTTTGCTTATAGCAGACAAGAGGGAGATCGGACGGTAGCTCGAAACTAGGGAAGGATCCTTCCCTACTTTCCGGATTGGAACGACTTTTGCAAGTTTTTATTGTGTTGGGAAATATCCCAGCTCCAGGCATCTGTTAAAAATGCTGGTTACAAAGCTCGAAACTCTGGGACCAACATGCTTTAACATCACGTTAAAGATGTTGTCAGGTCCCGGAGCTTTGAATCCGACACTGTACTTTATAAGTGTCCGGACCTCTTCCAAGGTGGCCCGGTCAGTGTCAGGAAGCGAACATTGAGCCGATGCTAGTCCGCGGATGCTGTTGCTAACAACAGCATCGTGCGGACTAGGCATCGTGTCGCTCACTCGATGTGAGTGAGCAAAATGTTCAGCCAAGAGTTGAACTTTTTCTTCTGGCGTGAAACTCCGATTAGGGGCTTCACCCAGGGGCGGAATAGGTCTAGGTCTATTCTTTGAAACTTTCGTAACCCTCCAAAAAGGACGAGAGTTTTTGGGCATCGAGCGAATCTCCTTCGAGAAATGCTCATTCCTAGCATGCCCCAGACGGTCCCTTACTACCTTACTAAGTTTCCTATATGCTAGGTAGTAAGCCCTATCTGCGGTACGCTGAAAACGACGCCTCATAGAGTTTCGTAACTTTATGAAGCGTAGCGTTTCCAGATCTATCTTGACTAGCTTGGCTATAGTAGCCACAGGGGAAACGGCCCTATCTTCCGCTACCCTAACGCTACTTATGAAGTTAGTCACTACTGCATCGATATCGTCTATCGAGCAGAGGGGCACACGCGTATCCAGGGATCTATCGACGGCCCGTCCGAACTTCATCCAGTTCGCCGCCCTATAGTCCCTCCGCTGCCTCCTGGCTTGCGTCACAGTGTCCGCCGCGGTGTCCAGTACCACTGGCAGGTGGTCCGATGATAACGCCGTCAGCGTTGTTGGAGTGTCCACGTTGTCCATATTCGAGAGGAATATGTCCAACGTGGAGTAACTCTTTCCGTTGTTGAACGTCGGTTGGAACGGGAACAGCACCGAATAGAAGCCTGCTTGCGCATCTTCAAACAGCACTTTCCCGTTCTTATTTACAGCCGCATTTCCCCAGGCGTGGTGCCTCGCGTTCAGATCCCCAGCGATGATGTATCGGCCAGGGGCTCTTGTCAGCTTCAAGAGGTCTGCTTTCAGCGTCTCCACGGATTTGTCCACCTCGCGGGCTTGCCGGGGGCAATAGGATGCGTAGAAGCGGAAGCTGCCCTGGGAGGAGGTTAACTCGACTCCAGCTGCTTTCACCAGCTCCGTCCCTGGAAGAGAAAGGGTGCGGAATTTAATGCTACGACGGACAAGGATGGCAATGCCACCATATGTACTTCCCTGTCTATCGAGGCGGACCACGGCGTGGTCTGGTAGGTTGAAGGCCCGATCCGGTTGGAGGTGGGTTTCCGTCAGGGCCATCAGGTCGATTTCCTTGGTCGTCAGGAAATCTATAAGCTCCATCTTCTTCTGGGCGATGGAGCGGGCATTCCAGGTGGCACATCTAAGGGTCACTGCGAATGATAAAAGAGATCATATGGTTTAACATTTGATCTCTAGGGAGGACTTTCGCCACCCTCTTAAACTCCAGCCAGAGGCGGACGATGGCGCCGAACTGGCTCTCCATCTCATCCTCTGCCTGGGATTGCTGCTGCTGCTGCTGAGACAACGTCTCCCGCAGTTTATCCAGCTTATCCTGGGCAGGCTGGCGGCTGGCTTTCTTCGCAGCCTTCGGTGCTCCTTGGGGAGCCGTCGGTGCGGTAGTGCTTTCCAGCTGCTGCTGTTGCTGTTTGTTGGAGGCCTTCTTCTTCTTTCCTCCGCGCTTTTTTTTGCGCTTGGCCGGCTGGTCCTGCGGCGTCGGCTGCTGCAGGGCTGGTGTCGGCAGGGAGGCACCTGGCGTCGGTGCCTTCGGGGCTGGCTTCCGCGATGGACATCCCTCGCACGCGCAAACGGGAGCGTTTACGGGGGCGGGGGTGTTCTTGGGGTGCTTCTGCACCCATGGAAGTGCCTTGTTCCACGCAGGGTTTTCCGGCGACGGGGCCGGCACGTACCTTACGTGGGGGCCCACTTCAACCGTCCGTAACGGTTTCATGGGCTCCACATTGCCTTTCTGCTTTCGCAGAAAAGTAATACGCGCAGAGCAGTGTGGATTGAATGGGCTATGGTTGCCCATGCAATTCGCGCACCTGCGCTTATTATCGAGCTCGACAGCGCACTGTCGAGCCAGATGTTTCCCGCCGCACTTGATGCAGCGGGCGGCCATGTGACACATCTTTGCCGAATGGCCAAAATGCAAGTAGTTGCTACACTGCGTGCAATCAGAACGTTTGGGGGAGAATTTCTCCCACCAAACGCGCGTGTAATTCAGGTGCGTGATCCCACGCACCTGTTTAAGCTTCGTGGTCCCCTTCGAGAAGGAGATCACGAACGCCTTGCAGGAGACCTTGGAGGGGCTCCCACACTCAACTCATGGACCGCAATGGGTGTGAGTTCCTGCTCCTCCAGGAAGGCCATGACATGGTCCGAAGAACCATACCTCAGCCCTTTGAGGACAAGCTGGTAGGGCTTGTCCCCCTGGAAGTCATGCGTGAAATACTCACGCGTTGAGGCGATCAAAAGTCCTTTGACCGCCTCATGGTCCTTCCGTGTTCTGCAGGATACCCTGCAGAAGTTCCTCGGAAGGAACGTGAAGTTAGCAGCAAGTTGCTCCTTCTTCATAGCAGCACACAGCAAACTGTGGTGCTGTGGTTAGATCTCACACCACGAAAGGTGGGTTCTTTTCACGGCGGGATTCCACATTTCCCGCCACATTCGAGACCGAAGCCTCATCCGCAGGAAAGTCCATAGAGACCTCCTGCGTTGCTGTAGCTGCAGTAACCTGCAGCACAATTCTATATATATGCAGCAATTTATACATATATATATATATATATATATATATATATATATATATATATATATATATATATATATATATATATATATATATATAGATATATATATATATATATATATATATATATATATATATATATATATATATATATATATATATATATATATATATATATATATATATATATATATTTATAAATATATATATATATATATATATATATATATATATATATATATATATATATATATATATATATATATATATATATATATATATATATATGTGTATGTAAAAATCTATATTCACCTATAATCAACATATACTTTTTGATGTAGCGGCCAGCTTATCTTTAGTCATATGAGCTTAACATGTTTAAGGCCAGCGAAAAATTGTAGTTTCAAGTCGAGTGAGAGCAGCATTTGTTTATTCCATTTAATAAAATAATATACAACAACAAACAGACTAGGATTCGTTCGACGTTTAAATGGAATTTTATTGTTTTTATCAAAATTTCTGCATATGCTACACTAGTGATAATGATAAGCTTTTTATTGCTTAACTGTAATTCAGCAGCAGCATGTTTTAGTTTCCGTTATATGATCGAAATTAAGTTTAAGGGCCAGGACAAAATTGTAGATCAAAACATTTTCCATTTCCAAGTCCTGTTAGGGCAGCATTCATGCATTTCATTGCAAAAGAAGATGAGCTCCAAGAAAGAAATCTGGTTGTTGAAAGCCAGCATATGCCAAAGCTGCAAGTACAGAAAATACTTAAGTGGTGATATACTAACAAGGTTTTCGTTTATTACAATGGCTAAGGTATCACAGTGTGTTACTAATGAAAGGAACCGTTTAAAGGTAGTAACAGTTATATATTATACGTTTCACATGGCGTAAAAGTGATAAGAGATTAGGTAGAAAGATATTGGCAAGAATGAGTTGATCGGATAATAGAAGGCGTAGAAAAATTTGATTAGTAAACACTCTCAATTGATATGATATTCTGATTAAATAACTATGTATGATAGCTACGACGGATGAAATATTAGATTCGATCCAAAAAGTAAGAGAGAAGTAGGGGTAAAGCAATAAAGACTATACGAAAAAGGTTAAGTAAGGCTAAGTAAGGAAATAGGTTAACAATTGTTCAAATAAAATAAATACGGATAGCAATTGAAGGAAACCGTTTATGTTTGTTGTATATTAATTTTAAGTTTTTTTAAAAAATGCTTCTTTTTTTGTTCTTAGAATAATATCGAGCATGTTATGGGAATAATAACATTATTTAAGACTTACAAACCTTAACATAGTTTTCCAATAATGCTTTATGTCCTTTATGATACGTGTTTTCTTATTTATTTTGCACAAATGGGAAAGCAGACAATTATGATCATCTTTTTCAGTGTTTACGGGAGCATTCATGGAAATAAGTACATGTTTTATTAGTTGGTTAAGATCTCTGCTGGCTGTTATATCCTCAAATGGTAATTCACGAGTATTTCGACGTCGCTCTTCATCCTCCACTTCCAGTTCAGATGTTGTTGGGAGGATCATTACACTTGAATCAGTTTTTGTCATTGTTATACACATGATTACTTGCAAAATGAACATCCCAAACGAA
Organism: Anopheles nili; assembly: GCF_943737925.1. Taxonomy (NCBI): domain Eukaryota; kingdom Metazoa; phylum Arthropoda; class Insecta; order Diptera; family Culicidae; genus Anopheles; species Anopheles nili. The sequence goes on along the minus strand of NC_071293.1, from coordinate 15,615,217 downwards.
AGATAAGCAAGAGTTGTAAGTGCTATTTCAAATAGATCTTGCAATTTTAGTAAGTTTTTCTCAGAAGTTTTATCTTCAAATTCTAACAATGAGTTGTGATGTTGCTGTAAGGGATGGTCGCCTCGTGATATATCGTGTCTCGAAACTTCTCCTTGTAATAATCCTCGATGTTGTTTGTACAGTCTCAATTTAGAGTTCAACCGTGATTCGGGAGTGTAGTATTGATTTAAATTATTGCGGAATTCGTTTATAGAATCCGGAATAAATGAATCTGTTTGTAACGCATAACCTGTTACAATACCTTCATGCAACAGTTCTTCATGCACAAGGCCACGATTTGAAGCTGTTCGACGATGCTCTGATGTATTTGGTGGATTAAACTGTGAGGTATTATTAAAAGCATCAATAATTTTCAAAACTGGAAAATTATTTTCATGGAGATCAGCAGTTTTGGAGCTCCTTTAATAATAAAAAAAAGTTAATTTGAAATAAAATAAATAATCGGCTAATTCAAATACACACAATATTAAAAATTTATGAATAAATAAAAAAATATTTACATATATATATATATATATATATATATATATATATATATATATATATATATATATATATATATATATATATATATATAAATATATATATATATATATATATATATATATATATATATATATATATATATATATATAATTATATATATGTATATATCTATATAAATATATATATATATATATATATATATATATATATATATATATATATATATATATATATATATATATATATATATAATTATATATATGTATATATCTATATAAATATATATATATATATATATATATATATATATATATATATATATATATATATATATATATATATATATACATAGAAATATAGATAAATATAACTATATATATATATATATATATATATATATATATATATATATATATATATATATATATATATATATTTGTATATATATATATATATATATATATATATATATATATATATATATATATATATATATATATATATATATATATATACATCTATTAATATATACATATATGTAATTATATATGCTCTGTTAATGGGTTAGGATCCGACGCCTCTAGAAGGCTACACAGGCTCTCCTTTCCAACTCCTATTCCGTCACGTCCTCGACGTGCAGAGCGGTAACATGTATCATCGTATATCTAAGCTTGGGTAAACGGGCTGGTTCCAACCCTTTGGGCGGATGGTGGCGCATGGCTAAACAGGAGGGGGGTGGGCAATGCGGGTAACCGGGCTGTCTGAACGTCGGAGGGACAGCCAGATGCTAAACTAAACTGCCCCGAGGCCTTCCAGAGGTACTGGAGGCTCGAGCGCGGGGCCAGTCACCCTGCCTCGAGGAAACTATGATTGCGGAAAGCACTAAGGAGAATATTCGAACTGGACTCAACGGCAACCGCCCCTGCAACGACCCCGGCTAACAATAACACAGAGCCGGAGCCTTGAAACAACTAGATGATGCCCTAGCCACACTGAACATGGACCTTGTAGCACTACAAGAAATACGATGGCTAGGGAATGGTGTGCTAAGCAGACGTGGTGAAAAACGGTACCACTTGTACTACAGCTGCCACGACCGCCACCATATGCTCGGAACGGGTTTCCCGTAGATCCGCGGCTGAAATCCGAGGTCATCGACTTCAAGGCTGTATACGATAGGCTATGCACCCTGCGCATGCGAGGCAAATGCTTCAACATCAGCCTCATAAACGTTCACGCCCCTACCCAAGACAAAGACGAAGAGGAGAAGGACCTTTTCTACGGCCGCCTCGCAAAAATCATTGATAAGTGCCCTAAGCATGACCTCAAAATCATCTTGGGGGACTTCAATGCAAAAGTCGGTAGGGAGCCAATGTACCGCCAATACATTGGTGATCACAGTCTACATGAGCACAGTAATGACAATGGTTATAGATTGGTCCAACTTGCAGCAGCAAGTAATCTGGTTGTGGGAAGTACCAAGTTTGCGCGTCGGGATATCCACAAAGTTACTTGGGTGTCCCCAGATGGAGCCACTTCCAACCAGATCGACCACGTGCTGATAAGCCGCCGAAGACAGTCGAGCCTGTTAAACGTCAGAACCTATAGAGGAGCCAACATCGATTCCGATCACTATCTGGTTGGCTTAGTGATACGTTGCAGAATCGCCCGTCCCCGGGACAAAGGGGATGAGGGAAAAATGCAGGCCCGGCTCAACACGGACTCCCTAAAGGACGCTTAAGTCTAACAGGTATTCGAATCCGCTTTAGGTGAGTCTCTATTACCAGCAACTCCATACGACACTACGAGCGAACGGTGGAGCGCTCTAAAAACAAAGATATTGAACTGTGCAAAATCCACACTACCACCACGTCGGGGCAACACCAAATCTGGCTGGTTCGACGACGAATGTAGACTTGTGACGGAACGTAAGAACTGCGCATACCGAGCAATGCAGCAGCGGCATAGAACGCGGGCATGCGCAGAGAATTACATACGACTCAGACAAGAAGAAAAATGAGTACACCGCACCAAGAAACATCAGTGGGAAGAACAACGAGTGCAGGAGCTCCAAGGAATCAGAGTGCCGACGGAATATCAGCCGAACTGATCAAAAACGGAGGTGCAGCACTTGAACGCGAAATTCATCAAATCATTACTGAGGTGTGGGATAGCGAATCGATACCTTGTGATTGGAATCTTGGTATCATCTATCCCATATACAAGAAAGGAGACAGGCTACAGTGCAGCAATTACAGGGGTATTACGGTGTTGAATACCGCCTATATGATCTTCTCCTTAGTCTTGCAAGAGATACTTGTCCCATTCGTAGAAGAGATAGTGGGAAACTATCAGAGGGGATTCGGAAAAGAAAAATCAACCGCTGACCAGATCTTCACCATGCGGCAGATCTTGGAGAAGATGGCGGAGCAACAGCTCCAATCTTTCCATCTCTTCATAGACTTCAAAGCCGCATACGACAGCATAGCCAGGGTAAAACTTTACGACGCAATGAGCTCTTTTGGAATCCCGGCCAAGCTTACCAGGCTTGTTAAAATGACCATGACCAACGTCACATGCCAGGTGATGGTGGATAGAAAACTCTCAAGGCTCTTTGCTACCACCAAGGGTCTGCGCCAGGGCGATGGGCTTGCCTGTCTCCTTTTCAACCTGGCGCTAGAGAGGGCCATCCGAGACTCAGGAGTGGAAACCTCGGGGACCATCTTCTACAAGACAATCCAGATTCTGGCATACGCTGATGACATAGACATCATTGGCTTGCGGCTCTCCTATGTAGCAGAAGCTTACAAACGGATTGAGCAGGCGGCTGAGAACCTCGGCTTCGAGATTAACGAGGCAAAAACCAAAATGATGGTGGCACCGTCAGCGGCCCTGCTAACAAATACTAATGCGAGTCTACGCAGGGGTGACGTACAGATAGGTGAGCGAACCTTTGAAGTCGTCCAAAACTTCACCTATCTTGGGTCAAAAGTCAGCACCAATAGTAGCATAGAAGTTGAATTACGCGCAAGGGTGCTGGCAGCCAACCGGTCATAATGCAGCCTGAGGAAACTTCTCCACTCAAAATACCTGTCGCGACGGCTGAAGCCGGAACTATATAAAACACTCATAGTTACAGTACTCACATACGCCTCTGAGACATGGACCTTGTCCAAAGCTGACGAAACCCTCTTAGCCGCGTTCGAGAGGAAGATGCTCAGAAGGATTTATGGCCCCGTATGTGTGGAAGGACAATGGAGGAGCCGATACATCGACGAGCTCTACGAACTGTACGATAGCCTCACTGTCGTGCAGCGAATTAGACTCGCCAGGCTCCGGTGGGCTGGCCATGTCATTAGAATGGCAAGGGACGACCCAGCCCGTAAAGTCCTTTTAGGCTGCCCCAAGTAAGTAAGTGGTAGATATATAATAATTATTATGTATATATTTATATATATATATATATATATATATATATATATATATATATATATATATATATATATATATACATATATATATTTATATATACATATATATATATATATATATATATATATATATATATATATATATATATATATATATATATATATATATATATATATATATATATATATAGATAGATATTTATATACACATATATATATATATATATATATATATATATATATATATATATATATATATATATATATATATATATATATATAAATATATATATATATATATATATATATATATATATATATATATATAAATATATATATATATATATATATATATATATATATATATATATATATATATATATATATATATATATTTATTTATATACTAGCTGATAAACCCGATTTTGGTGCATGAACGTTTCATTACTTAAAACTAATACTCGCAAAATTTGAGCCATCTCAATGGGGAACAAAGGGGGGCTCTCATACAAACCCACCCTTCAAAAGATGAATATTATCCGCGTAAAATTATATATGACGCTCGATTTGGCTGAAATTTGGTACGTAGATATTTTATTACTAATATTGACAAAATTTCAGCCTCCTCAACGAAGAACAAAGGGGGGCTCCCATACAACCCCCCTCCCCCCTCAAAAAGTGAATATTAGTCGCTTAAATCTGTAAATGTTGTCCAATTTTTCTGAAATTTGGCAAACATATTTCTTTTTACATTCGGCAAAAGTTTTCAAAGCTTCATCCACCCCCATGAGATAAAATGGAGGGCTCCCATACAAACTCCTTTCGTCTAACGAATCTATAATAATTACTAAACTATACAAAAAAACCACCGGTTTGACTAAAATTCGTGATGCATGTATCTTTTTCAATTTTATACAAGATTCCAAATCATTAGATACTTTGGCGGGGAACAAATGGGGGCTCCTATGCAACCCCCTATCAAAGAGGGCAATATTATTCGCTGAAAAATACAAAACACAGATCTGGTCGAAATTTAGCACAAATGCATCTATTTATATTTTGCAAAAGAATCAAAAGTTTCGGCAGCCCCGATCAAGAAAAATGGAAGGGCTTCTATACAACCACAAAAAAGGGGGCAAAAATACAACACAAAAACACAACCACAAAAAAGGGGGGCAAAATACAAATGAAGACCGAAATATCCGCAATTCGACAAACATGTTTCTTTTAACATTTCGAGCAGAAACTAAAGCTTCAGTTACCCCGAAGAAAAAACGGGCATCGTCTATACCATTCGCTGCCCTTATTATGAAATAATATGTAGGTCTGTCATTGGCTATACAAAATTCAAACGATGACCAATTTGTCTGAACATGTTTTAATAAATCTATTTGTAAAAAGCCTAACCCTCCTGCCCCCTCAGAGGATAAAACAGTAGGGGGTCTTAAATGCATTCCCTTTCAGAATAATTGAAAATCGTTGAATACAAATGACATTGATTTAACCTAAATATTGCGTATGCATTTCTTAAAATTCTCTATACAATATGTGATGAAGTATAAGTTTCCCAGTTTGGTATATCTTTTCATCATTACATATCACTGTGAAGTACATATGTCGTCGAAATCAACTAAAATTTTATTACTTAATGCAAAGACAAGCGGATAACCCTCTCCCTCTACCAAACACAGAAAAGTTATTGAAAAATACATATGGCTTCCAACATTGAATTATTGAAACATTATTGAAATTCCATTATTGAAACACGGTACAAATGCTTCTTCCTATTCATAGTGCGACGAAAATTCATTTACGCCAGTGCGAAACAAAAGGAGGTTTCTAAAGAACCTCCTGTCGGTATCACAAAGAAAATAATTCAGTCATAGCAATAAAGCTTGGACCGGATGATTTTAGGTGAGGATGATTCTTTTTACACAAAATTTAAAAAAAAGAGCTCCCATACGAGCTCTTCCTATTAGAGTATTGGAAAATATGGTCAAGCATAGCAATCATGAAATGAAATAAGACAAATTCCTTAAAATGTCCATATTTACTGGAAAATTAGAATGGTGACGTTGCAGCTCTCCCGGGTGGAAGCAAATTGGTGGGGGGCATACAATACCTATTCGGAAAATTGGAATAAAAAATGCCCAAAATATCAAATATCGTCTTATTTAACAACAACTTTTCATGTACGCCTTAACACAGTCTATGCAACAAGTAGCAAAATATCATATTCTCCAATGCGAAAACAGCGGTATGCAACCCTTATTTATTGGAATGTTCAAAAATCGCTCGTCGATACAAATGTTTTTTGTTTATTCTTTCTAACGATTGACTTTTACATTATGGACGGGAAAGGAATTTCCATTTCCATAATAAAAGAAATTCACAAAAATGTAAAGACGTCAACAAACAGTTCAGTTTCCTGCAACTTTTCTATCTTCTACCGTTTATTTAGACACTAAACTGCAATAAGAAACTCATCTCTTCTTCACTCCACGCATGTCAAAATTTAAAAGTGTAAAATATTTCTCAACATATTGTTGTACATAACACTATGCCCTTATTCAATAAGATTCACTTTTAAATTGCGTTGAGATATGTTGGAAATGTGGTTGGTGTAATAAATTTAAAAATGGATCTCAGAGCGTAATGTTTACGAACATGGAATGGCCTTTTGAAAGTAACAGCAATACAGATGAAATATAAAAGAAATGGAAAATTGTTTCCAGGCAGCATCAGTAAAATAAAAATAAGAAATAGAAAAGTAGAAAGAATTTGATCGTCTTTCATGCTCAAAACGGAACCACATGCTACTTTTCCTCATTGTTATGCAAATAAATGGATATTACGCATCCAAGAAAAATGGTAGTGATAAAAAAGGATTTTCGAAAGAGTTTAAGCGGAAAACACTAGGCATAAAAAATAGGTTTTACTAAATTCATGACGTGAAAGATGCGAAAGATTAGGGAGAAAATTTTTGTTAAGAACGTGTTGGTCATACGATGCGAAGATTATGAAGGGAAATGGTAGCTGTGAAACAAAAAGAGAAGAAAGGATTTGATAATAATCCTTTCCTTGATAGCTAAGATGGTTTAAACGGTAGATTTGTTAAAAAAGGAATGCAGGACAGTTTGAAAAAGCACGGTATAGCCAATTGGAAAAAATAAGTCAAGATCAACAGAGAAAGATGAATTAAATGAAATAGAAAACCTTGAAAGACGAAACTAGGAATCACGTAAAAACAATGGAAACAACTAAATGAGAAAAAAGGATATACACACCAAAAATTGCTAGTTTCGTCTTTCAAGGTTTTCTATTTCATTTAATTCATCTTTCTCTGTTGATCTTGACTTATTTTTTCCAATTGGCTATACCGTGCTTTTTCAAACTGTCCTACATTCCTTTTTTAATAAATCTACCGTTTAAACCATCTTAGCTATCAAGGAATGGATTATATATCAAATCATTTCTTCTCTTTTTGTTTCACAGCTACCATTTCTTTTCATAATCTTCGCATCGTATGACCAACACGTTCTTAACAAAAATTTTCTCCCTAATCTTTCGCATCTTTCACGTCATGAATTTAGTAAAACCTATTTTTTATGCCTAGTGTTTTCCGCTTAAACTCTTTCGAAAATCCTTTTTTATCACTACCATTTTTCTTGGATGCGTAATATCCATTTATTTGCATAACAATGAGGAAAAGTAGCATGTGGTTCCATCCTGAGCATGTATGACGATCAAATTCTTTCTACTTTTCTATTTCTTATTTTTATTTCACTGATGCTGCCTGGAAACAATTTTCCATTTCTTTTATATTTCATCTGTATTGCTGTTACTTTCAAAAGGCCATTCCATGTTCGTAAACATTACGCTCTGAGATCCATTTTTAAATTTATTACACCAACCACATTTCCAACATATCTCAACGCAATTTAAAAGTGAATCTTATTGAATAAGGGCATAGTGTTATGTACAACAATATTTTTTTTTATTGCGACGGACAAGCCGTATGGACGACTCTACGTGAGCCGCCGACGTAATATACAAAGGGCATTTACTCCCTTTCTTTGCCTTATCCCGGGCATACTCGGTTGACTTAAATTAATATGATGCTGTGTTATAAATGTGTACTGTTCGTATCTATTGTCTGTTATTGTTGGATTATTGCTGGTGGCGTATTGTGTTGCAGGTGTTGGGTTTATTGTTATTCTGGATATGGAAGACTGTGTTGTTGGCTGTTGTAGGCGCTAGCTTCAGCGTGCTGTTGTGTGTCCTTAAAAGTACGAAACTCCTTTTAGAGTTCATTTATTATAGTTCAATGTCAAGTACTTATCCCAATAGTTGTGGTGACACTGAACATGAATTTAGAATTCTGGAACCCGTTTGATAGTCAAGACAGGGACCATTCCCAAGCCTTGATCTTCTGCCTCCCTTGTTGCGCTGTTAACTTGACATATGTATTAACCGAGACATATAGACATATGGTGAGAAGCGGTAGGGATTGGAGAAGGAGGGTATTATAAGGTAAGACCGTTGTCTCTGGCAAAAAGGTAAATTAATTTCTGGAAATCCAGATCGTTGGATGCCAAGATATCCCGAATTGGAGTGCCCGGTTGTTTTCCGATTTCCTCGGTTGCGGCGAGCAAAGAGGGTCTAGCGTTTTCGAACTCCTGCAGGACCATAGAAGGTGGTCCACGTCGTGAAATCCGTTTCCGCAGCCACACACTTTGGACGCTACCAGATTTATACGCTGAAGATGAGCGTCCAACACGAAATGATTCGACCTAAGCCGGGACATCATACGGATGAACGCACGATCGACAGGAAGCCTATCGAACCAAGGTCGCAATGATACCTGCGGAGATATCGAGAAGAGTAGTCTACCCATGTCATCTGCCTCCCACATGCTCCGCCAACGGGACAGGGAAAGTTGCTGTGGAAGGCGCAAGTATTCATGGAGAGCTATCGGGCGGTCGTAGAAGACGCCGTCTGTGGCGCCCTGTTTGGCCAATTCATCCGCCTTCTCATTGCCGGAAATTCCACAATGTGAAGGGATCCAGATAAGCGAGATACGAAACGCTTTGTCGAAAAGAGCGTCTAGGATTTCCATTATTCTATAAATGAAATGTTCTTGACTCTTGAAAACCTTTAAAGATTTGAGTGCTTCTACTGAGCCTAAACTGTCTGTGAATATATAATACTGGTCCGGCGGACTTGCGCTTATAAGAAGAAATGCATAGAGAATAGCTGCTAGCTCTGCTGTAAAGACACTACACGGCTGCTTAAGCTTAAAGTATGCTTCTGTAGTGGCGTTGTACACACCGAAGCCTGTCTCATCCTTGGAGGATGATCCATCAGCGTAGTACTGGTTTTGGTGGTTTAAATGACCATACTTCTCCATAAAAATGGTGGGAGTGCACGTCTGTCGAAGGTCGTCAGGTATGTTCCTAATTTCGTCCCGCATCGAGGAATCTGTTATAAACGAGTTGTAGGATTCAGGAAGAGTGGAACGGTTTGTAGCTCGTGTGGCGCAAGGGTGTACCTGCAAGGAGGTATAATCCTTGTAAATTTCCAAAATTTTGCTTTTGGAACCTGTCCCTAGTAACGCTTTAAAATTCTCTAAAACCAGGGGATTAGAGACAGAAGCTCTAATCAGAAAGCGGAGTGCGATTTGGCCGAGACGGAGTTTTAGTGGCATCACCCCCGCCATCACTTCTAGAGCCATGTTATGCGTAGATTTCATGTTGCCCAGTGCTATTCTGAGACAACGATACTGTAGTCTTTCTAGTTTTTGGATGTGTGTTTTAGCTGCCCAAAGGAAACATTTGCTTCCATATTCTAAAACGGACAGTATCGTTTTCTTATATAGGCGCAATATGTCGGTTGGATGGGCACCCCACCAGAATCCTGTGACCGTCCGCAGAAAGTTTATTCTTCTGGTGCATTTTTGTACGAAGTGGCTTATATGTGGAGTCCAGATAAGTCTGAAATTGAACCAGATACCGAGGTATTTGAAGTTTTCGGTATTAGCAATCTTATTGCCATACAGGTAAATATTTAGGTTCGGTTTAAATAGTCTTGCTTTTTTATTCTTTGTAGCATCGCTAAAAAAGGGAGAATAAGTTTTTGGGAAAAAACTTTTGGGAAAAAAGGGAGAGAAGAAGTTTTTGTAGGGGAGAACTTGATACCCAGGTTTTCCGACCACACCGAGATATTATCAAGTGTGGTCTGTAGGGCATTTTGTAGTTCGTCCACGTTCCTACTAGCGACTGAGATTACGCCATCGTCTGTCAATTGTCTAAGGTTACAGTTGGGAGCCAAACAGGTGTCTATGTCGTTAACATAAAAGTTATAAAGCAGAAGACTCAAGCAGGATCCTTGCGCTAGACCATGGAAGCTGGTTCTTTTCATTTTTTGATGGCCATTTGGGAAGTTCATTACTTTTTCCGAGAGCAAGTTAAAAATGAACTTGTTCATTTTCGGGCTTAGACCAACATTTTTAAGCTTTTTACACAGTAAGTGGGGGGACACTGAATCAAACACCCCTTGTACATCCAAGAATACGGATGCCATATTCTTTTTGTAGGCATGCGCCAGTTCTATTCCTGTGACCAGAAGCGCTAAGCAGTCGTTGGGACCCTTGCCTTTTCGGAAGCCGAATTGCGTGTTAGAAAGAAGGTTATTTATTTCCAGCCATTGTTCTAGGCGAAAAAGGATCATCTTCTCCAAGAGTTTCCGCATACACGAAAGCAGCGCTATCGGGCGATACGACTTGCAGTCTGATGGCGGTTTGCCCGGTTTCAAAATAGTGATTACTTTAACTTCTCTCCAATCCGATGGGACGGTATTGAGATTAAACAGTTGGTTAAAGAAACTCAATAGTCGTTTTTTAGCAACATCAGGGAGGTGTTGCAGTAGAGAGTTTCTTAGTTGGTCTATGCCCGGGGAGGAGTTTTTGCTAGAGAGGAGTGCTATCGAGAGTTCGACCATAGTGAAGGGTGAGTCCATGCTCTGGTCACTGCAGGGTGCATATAGCTCAGAACATTGTTCCGGCACGAAATCAGGGCATAGAGTGTAGGCAAATTGCTCCAGCCAATCATCGGAATAACATTCGCTCTCGTTGGTGGTATTACTATTACGCATCCTTTTAGCCATTTTCCAGAGCGAGCTTAGCGAGGTGGAGGGGTCTAAATTGTTGACGTATCTACGCCAGTAGCCCTTTTTCTTTGCTTTAAGCAAGTTTTTACAGCTTTTCTCCAGGTTTTTATACTTATCGTATAGCAACATTGAGCCTGAAGATCTAAAATTTATAAAGGCTTTCTGTTTTGCCGAAAATGCTACTTGACATTCCTTGTCCCACCAGGGCGTTGGGAGTTTCTTGTAGGTCCTTGCTTGGGGAGTACTTCTTGTTTGGGCCTGTAGGGCGCAGTTGTTTATACAAGATACGATGTTCTCGTACTCCTCAAACGGCGTAAGATTGTTTTTTGTAAGGAATGATGAGGTGGATATTAGCTCACTGTATCTCGCCCAGTCAATGTTCGTGTTACGTCAAAGTTAACCCGGGGTTCCTTGATCTGAGGGGATCCCCTGGCAAAAGATATTTCAATTGGTAGATGATCACTACCCATTGGATCCTGTATTACCCTCCAATTGAGACTCAGAGCCAGAGCTGATGAACATATAGACAGGTCCAGTGCGTTTGATCCTGATTTGAATACTCTAGTTGCTTCCCCTGTGTTGTGGATTTTCAAGTCGTTGTTGCCGCAGACGTTGCGGATAGCAGAGGCACGGATATCATCTTTGCTGCCTCCCCAGTCGATACCATGCGAGTTGAAATCACCTAGTAAAAGAAGTGGCGCAGGTAATACCGCTACTAAATTGCCTAGTTCCTTAATGATCTTTTCCATCCTTTCTTTCTCATCTTTGGCTATCGGGAGGATATATATAGATGCCAAGGTAATGTGATTGTCGCCTAGGTTTGCCTTAATTGCTACAGCTTCAATTATTTCGAAGCTAGGGGTTGAAATTTTGTGAAAGGTGTGACACTTTCTTAAACCTATTAACACTCCCCCTCCCGGTGATTGTCGATCTTGCCGTATAATTTTATATCCCTGGGAGGTAAATTTAACATCATGGGATAGCCAAGTTTCGCAGAGCGCAAACCCGTCGCAATTTAATGAGCTGGTAGTGGCTTTAAATAAGTCTAGCTTTCCTATAAGACTTCTACTATTCCACTGAAGTATTTTAGCCATTTTTGGTTTATTCGTCGAGGCGGATCATCATAGCTATGCATGGCCATTGTGTCAGCCACACTTTGATCATTCCTTTAAGGAAAGGAAGGGCTAAAGTTGCAATGCTGAGCAGCGGTTGCGGAAGCTTTAATGTCACAATGAGTGACTCAAGGATTTCAGAGAGGGAAGGGGACGATGTGAGCGGTTTGGGGTCTGTAGGTAAAGCTATGGTTTTGGGTTGAGGAGCTTTTTTTCCTTTATGACTTCTTTTGTTCTACGTTATCGCCATCGCGGCGGTCTGCGTCGCTCTCATTTGTGCTAGCAGGTATGTGAGCTTTGTGGTTCACTTGTCGTTGATTTATCATAGGTTGAGTCTTCCTCTTCTTAAGGACTTTCCGTTGTACCTTTTTGTAAGGTAGTCTCGGACCACTTCTTGAGTTTTGTGCCACATGCTCCAGTGCAGCCAAAGGGTCATTTCCGGTTTCCACAGACAACAGTTGGAAGGGATTGGCCGGGTTCGCTTTCTTAAGGGCCTCGCTATACGAGCTCTTGGCACGTTCGAAAATGGTTTTCGTCTGCTCTTTTTGTAGCTTTTTATATACGGGGCAAGCCGTTACCACGTGCCATTGATCCCTGCAGTGTGTGCAGTTTTGAGCTAGAGCCGAGCACTCTGCCGTAGGGTGGTTATCCCTACATTTTCCATTTTTATGTGAGTGACCCGTGTGAGTTCCCTATATATCCTTCCTTAGACCGCGGTCTCTGGCTCTACCATGGAGGTAGAGCTAGAGAATAGTTCAGACGATGAATTTCTGCAAGTTGAACGGGCTGTGCAGCGTAAAAGTCAAACAACCCCACTTCAGACAGCCCCAGCAGCAAAGAAATTGCAGCAAGTCTCTCTGGACGAAATTTCCCAAACCCAGGCCAACCGCCCACGGGCATATCCTGCCTCATGGGAGGGTAACCCGGTGGTTTATTTTATGCCGGGGAAAAAGCAACTTGGCCTTAAATCAATTTCGGGGTCATTATTTAAAAAATACCCGGGAGTGACCGACGTTTTTCGGATGCGTCCGAACAAAATAAGGGTCACCGCAAAGGACCGGATTCAGGCCAACTTAATTGCGGCGGATCCAGATTTTACAGAGCATTACCGAGTATTCATACCCGGTAATTCGGTAGAAATAACCGGCGTGATCGAGGATCTTGATTACCCGGTAGAGGAGGTGCTAAAATTCGGGATGGGAGCATTCAAATCCCCTACCATACCTAGAGTGAAAGTTTTGGAGGTTAAAAAGCTATACAGGGCTAACGCAAGCGTAGAAGGTCAAAAAACCTTCATCCCCACATCGTCTCTTCGGGTCACGTTTGAGGGAGCGGTACTCCCTCAGGCCCTCATTATCGAAGGACTTCGGATTCCCATCCACCGCCCATACGTACCCAAGGTGTACACATGCTCCAAGTGTAATAGGATCGGTCACTCTGAGTCCTACTGCACACACCGAGCCTCGTGTGGAAAATGTAGGGGTAACCACCCTACGGCAGAGTGCTCGGCTCTAGCTCAAAACTGCACACACTGCAGGGATCAATGGCACGTGGTAACGGCTTGCCCCGTATATAAAAAGCTACAAAAAGAGCAGACGAAAACCATTTTCGAACGTGCTAAGGGCTCGTATAGTGAGGCCCTTAAGAAAGCGAACCCGGCCAATCCCTTCCAACTGTTGTCTGTGGAAACCGGAAATGACCCTCTGGCTGCACTGGAGCATGTGGCACAAAACTCAAGAAGTGGTCCGAGACTACCTTACAAAAAGGTACAACGAAAAGTCCTTAAGAAGAGGAAGACTCAACCTAAGAAAAACCAACGACAAGGAAACCGCAAAGCTCACATACCTGCTAACACAAATGAGAGCGACGCAGACCGCCGCGATGGCGATAACGTAGCACACAAGAAGTCACAAAGGAAAAACAAAGCTCCTCAACCCAAAACCCTAGCTTTCCCTACAGACCCCAAACCGTTCATATCGTCCCCTTCCCTCTCCGAAATCCTTGAGTCACTCCTTATGACATTAAAGCTTCCGCAACCGCTGCTCAGCATTGCAACTTTAGCCCTTCCTTTCCTTAAAGGAATGATCAAAGTGTGGCTGACACAATGGCCATGCATAGCTATGATGATCCGCCTCGACGAATAAACCAAAAATGGCTAAAATACTTCAGTGGAATAGTAGAAGTCTTATAGGAAAGCTAGACTTATTTAAAGCCACTACCAGCTCATTAAATTGCGACGGGTTTGCGCTCTGCGAAACTTGGCTATCCCATGATGTTAAATTTACCTCCCAGGGATATAAAATTATACGGCAAGATCGACAATCACCGGGAGGGGGAGTGTTAATAGGTTTAAGAAAGTGTCACACCTTTCACAAAATTTCAACCCCTAGCTTCGAAATAATTGAAGCTGTAGCAATTAAGGCAAACCTAGGCGACATTAACATTACCTTGGCATCTATATATTTCTCCCCGATAGCCAAAGATTAGAAAGAAAGGATGGAAAAGATCATTAAGGAACTAGGAAATTTAGTAGCGGTATTACCTGCGCCACTTCTTTTACTAGGTGATTTCAACTCGCATGGTATCGACTGGGGAGGCAGCAAAGATGATATCCGTGCCTCTGCTATCCGCAATGTCTGCGGCAACAACGACTTGAAAATCCACAACACAGGGGAAGCAACTAGAGTATTCAAATCAGGATCAAACGCACTGGACCTGTCTATATGTTCATCAGCTCTGGCTCTGAGTCTCAATTGGAGGGTAATACAGGATCCAATGGGTAGTGATCATCTACCAATTGAAATATCTTTTGCCAGGGGATCCCCTCAGATCAAGGAACCCCGGGTTAACTTTGACGTAACACGAACATTGACTGGGCGAGATACAGTGAGCTAATATCCACCTCATCATTCCTTACAAAAAACAATCTTACGCCGTTTGAGGAGTACGAGAACATCGTATCTTGTATAAACAACTGCGCCCTACAGGCCCAAACAAGAAGTACTCCCCAAGCAAGGACCTACAAGAAACTCCCAACGCCCTGGTGGGACAAGGAATGTCAAGTAGCATTTTCGGCAAAACAGAAAGCCTTTATAAATTTTAGATCTTCAGGCTCAATGTTGCTATACGATAAGTATAAAAACCTGGAGAAAAGCTGTAAAAACTTGCTTAAAGCAAAGAAAAAGGGCTACTGGCGTAGATACGTCAACAATTTAGACCCCTCCACCTCGCTAAGCTCGCTCTGGAAAATGGCTAAAAGAATGCGTAATAGTAATACCACCAACGAGAGCGAATGTTATTCCGATGATTGGCTGGAGCAATTTGCCTACACTCTATGCCCTGATTTCGTGCCGGAACAATGTTTTGAGCTATATGCACCCTGCAGTGACCAGAGCATGGACTCACCCTTCACTATGGTCGAACTCTCGATAGCACTCCTCTCTAGCAAAAACTCCTCCCCGGGCATAGACTAACTAAGAAACTCTCTACTGCAACACCTCCCTGATGTTGCTAAAAAACGACTATTGAGTTTCTTTAACCAACTGTTTAATCTCAATACCGTCCCATCGGATTGGAGAGAAGTTGAAGTAATCACTATTTTGAAACCGGGCAAACCGCCATCAGACTGCAAGTCGTATCGCCCGATAGCGCTGCTTTCGTGTATGCGGAAACTCTTGGAGAAGATGATCCTTTTTCGCCTAGAACAATGGCTGGAAATAAATAACCTTCTTTCTAACACGCAATTCGGCTTCCGAAAAGGCAAGGGTCCCAACGACTGCTTAGCGCTTCTGGTCACAGGAATAGAACTGGCGCATGCCTACAAAAAGAATATGGCATCCGTATTCTTGGATGTACAAGGGGTGTTTGATTCAGTGTCCCCCCACTTACTGTGTAAAAAGCTTAAAAATGTTGGTCTAAGCCCGAAAATGAACAAGTTCATTTTTAACTTGCTCTCGGAAAAAGTAATGAACTTCCCAAATGGCCATCAAAAAATGAAAAGAACCAGCTTCCATGGTCTAGCGCAAGGATCCTGCTTGAGTCTTCTGCTTTATAACTTTTATGTTAACGACATAGACACCTGTTTGGCTCCCAACTGTAACCTTAGACAATTGACGGACGATGGCGTAATCTCAGTCGCTAGTAGGAACGTGGACGAACTACAAAATGCCCTACAGACCACACTTGATAATATCTCGGTGTGGTCGGAAAACTTGGGTATCAAGTTCTCCCCTACAAAAACTTCTTCTCTCCCTTTTTTCCCAAAAGTTTTTTCCCAAAAACTTATTCTCCCTTTTTTAGCGATGCTACAAAGAATAAAAAAGCAAGACTATTTAAACCGAACCTAAATATTTACCTGTATGGCAATAAGATTGCTAATACCGAAAACTTCAAATACCTCGGTATCTGGTTCAATTTCAGACTTATCTGGACTCCACATATAAGCCACATCGTACAAAAATGCACCAGAAGAATAAACTTTCTGCGGACGGTCACAGGATTCTGGTGGGGTGCCCATCCAACCGACATATTGCGCCTATATAAGAAAACGATACTGTCCGTTTTAGAATATGGAAGCAAATGTTTCCTTTGGGCAGCTAAAACACACATCCAAAAACTAGAAAGACTACAGTATCGTTGTCTCAGAATAGCACTGGGCAACATGAAATCTACGCATAACATGGCTCTAGAAGTGATGGCGGGGGTGATGCCACTAAAACTCCGTCTCGGCCAAATCGCACTCCGCTTTCTGATTAGAGCTTCTGTCTCTAATCCCCTGGTTTTAGAGAATTTTAAAGCGTTACTAGGGACCGGTTCCAAAAGTAAAATTTTGGAAATGTACAAGGATTATACCTCCTTGCAGGTACACCCTTGCGCCACACGAGCTACAAACCGTTCCACTCTTCCTGAATCCTACAACTCGTTTATAACAGATTCCTCGATGCGGGACGAAATTAGGAACATACCTGACGACCTTCGACAGACGTGCACTCCCACCATTTTTATGGAGAAGTATGGTCATTTAAACCACCAAAACCAGTACTACGCTGATGGATCATCCTCCAAGGATGAGACAGGCTTCGGTGTGTACAACGCCACTACAGAAGCATACTTTAAGCTTAAGCAGCCGTGTAGTGTCTTTACAGCAGAGCTAGCAGCTATTCTCTATGCATTTCTTCTTATAAGCGCAAGTCCGCCGGACCAGTATTATATATTCACAGACAGTTTAGGCTCAGTAGAAGCACTCAAATCTTTAAAGGTTTTCAAGAGTCAAGAACATTTCATTTATAGAATAATGGAAATCCTAGACGCTCTTTTCGACAAAGCGTTTCGTATCTCGCTTATCTGGATCCCTTCACATTGTGGAATTTCCGGCAATGAGAAGGCGGATGAATTGGCCAAACAGGGCGCCACAGACGGCGTCTTCTACGACCGCCCGATAGCTCTCCATGAATACTTGCGCCTTCCACAGCAACTTTCCCTGTCCCGTTGGCGGAGCATGTGGGAGGCAGATGACATGGGTAGACTACTCTTCTCGATATCTCCGCAGGTATCATTGCGACCTTGGTTCGATAGGCTTCCTGTCGATCGTGCGTTCATCCGTATGATGTCCCGGCTTAGGTCGAATCATTTCGCGTTGGACGCTCATCTTCAGCGTATAAATCTGGCAGCGTCCAAAGTGTGTGGCTGCGGAAACGGATTTCACGACGTGGACCACCTTCTATGGTCCTGCAGGAGTTCGAAAACGCTAGACCCTCTTTGCTCGCCGCAACCGAGGAAATCGGAAAACAACCGGGCACTCCAATTCGGGATATCTTGGCATCCAACGATCTGGATTTCCAGAAATTAATTTACCTTTTTGCCAGAGACAACGGTCTTACCTTATAATACCCTCCTTCTCCAATCCCTACCGCTTCTCACCATATGTCTATATGTCTCGGTTAATACATATGTCAAGTTAACAGCGCAACAAGGGAGGCAGAAGATCAAGGCTTGGGAATGGTCCCTATCAAATGGACTATCAATGGACTATCAAACGGGTTCCAGAATTCTAAATTCATGTTCAGTGTTACCACAACTATTGGGATAAGTACTTGACATTGAACTATAATAAATGAACTCTAAAAGGAGTTTCGTACTTTTAAGGACACACAACAGCACGCTGAAGCTAGCGCCTACAACAGCCAACAACACAGTCTTCCATATCCAGAATAACAATAAACTCAACACCTGCAACACAATACGCCACCAGCAATAATCCAACAATAACAGACAATAGATACGAACAGTACACATTTATAACACAGCATCATATTAATTTAAGTCAACCGAGTATGCCCGGGATAAGGCAAAGAAAGGGAGTAAATGCCCTTTGTATATTACGTCGGCGGCTCACGTAGAGTCGTCCATACGGCTTGTCCGTCCCAATAAATAAATATATATATATATATATATATATATATATATATATATATATATATATATATATATGCATATATATATACATATGTATATATATATATATATATTTATATATATATATATATATATATATATATATATATATATATATATATATATATATATATATATATATATATATATATATATATATATATATATATATATATATATATATATATATATATATATATATATATATATATATATATATATATATATATATATATATATATATATATATATATATATATATATATATATATATATATATATATATATATATATATATATATATATATATATATATATATGTATATATATATATATATGTATATATATATATATATATATATATATATATATATATATATATATTTATATATAAATGTATATATATATATATATATATATATATATATATATATATATATATATATATATATATATTTTCACAAATATAAACATTTTTAAATGCATTTTTTTATAATTATTCAATTTGCAGAGATCTAGATAAACATTCAGAATAATTTTTTTATTTAGAATTTTATAAGGTTATGAATATCTTTATTTTTGATGTTTTAAATACGATGTTACATATAGATATGTATGTATATAGATTTTTATAGATATAGAAATATTTGAATATTTAAATTTTAAGATTTTTTATGATCATTTAAGTAAATGTATGCGAGTATTGACTTTTTGTTGCCAGATAGAGAATTAACAGTTAAATTAATTTTTTCTGCTTACCTAACGATCCAATCTTTGTAGCGGCTGGATCCCGGGTTATAAATCATGCTGTTAGTGTTAAATGATTGTACGTTTGTTGATTTTCCAATAGTTCCAATCGCTTCCGTGCTCATCCGCTTTAATAACGTTGATGGAGCGGAATATTTGTGTAAAATGTTTTTGACAAGATATTCTTTACACAGGAAAAGGTTCATCATGGCTCTGTCAATGAAGCAAGAAAATAGATACAAAACTTCAAAATTTTGATCTTTTTTTACAAACCGAGCTTTGTTTGTCATATAAATTAGTTAAACTAATTGTTTTTTTATTTGCCCGATTTTATTCGTGTCGACTTTGCTTTAGGGAAAATTGAGGGACACTTTTACAAACTATTTCGCTATTCAAACTTTGATATGTATATTCGTCTTCTTTTTCGTTTTTTTGTATTTAATAAATTTGTTCAAATTCTTACTTCATCTTTGCCGGTTATCTATTTCAATTAGTTCTTCTTTCTCAGTTGCTCTTGAAACACGTTATTCAATTAGACCTTGCTTTTTCACATTTCTACCAAATCTTTCGCCTATTTAAAGTTATCAAATTAGTAAAACCCATTTCTTAGGCCTGAGGTGTTTTTAAATTGACTTTTTGAACAATTTTTTGGATCCTCTATCAATTTTCTTAGATCCGTCATGTCAATTCCTTCAAATAGTAATAAGGAAAGGAAACATGTTAGTCCATCCTGACAGCATGACGTTCAAAATCTTATTACTTTTGTTTCGCTTTCTCTTATTTCGTCAGGTACGGTGGCTGGTAACCATTTTTCCTTTTCCTTTAGATTCCACCTGTATTGTGGCTCCTTTTCAAAACGTAATTTCGTGCTTATATTCATTACTCTCTGTATTTTAAATTTAAAATTTTTTACACTAACAATTTTTCTAACGAATTTCAACGATTTCAACTGGAATCTTACTGAAAAAGCGTAAAGTATGATTTATATCCATATATCGAAGAAAATTTTGCACATTTTTTACATGTTTTGAGAGAGGATGAGTAGTGCAGTTTAGTGTAAAGACCATGGGTCTCCAAACTTTTTAGATGGCGGGCCGCATTGAGTGGAATAGCCGTAGCTGAGGGCCAGTCATATTTGATCTGCAAAAATCAAAAATCCAATCATCATCTGCAAAAATAATATTAGGTTCTGAACTGAAATCACTCCTTATGCATTGCTCAATGTACTAGACAAGAGTTCAGAGAGAGTTTCCAGAAACAATGTGTGTTTTGCTGAAAAGTTTTATAGTTGTTGACAAAATAATGCTTAGAAATAAAATTAAACCGAAAGCTTTACAGAGCCGCACGGGAAGGCCTCGCGAGGCGTAGTTTGGAGACCCCTGGTCTAGACCAATGGGTGAAGAGAGAAGAGTTGCAGGAAACCGAAATGCTTGTTGTTCTTTTATTCTAAAAACGCCCATTCCTTTCCCCTTCGTAATCAAAACGTATCTAGTTTAAATGAATAAAAAACGTTTGTATCGCTGAGCGATTTTGAACACTCCAAGAAGTGAGGGTTGTAAGGGCTCCTTTATACCCCCATTTAGGCATTGACGAAGCTCATACTTTCCTTCTTCTTGCCTCGACTATGTTGAAGCGTATACGCCAAGTTTTAGTAAAATAAGTATAAGTTTTAGTAAAATAGTATATATTATTTTGAGCATTTTTTTTTTCAATATTCCGAGAAAGCATTGTATGCCCTACCACTCATTTGCTACAGAATGGGAGAGCTGGTACGTTCCCATTCTTAGCATGCAGAAAATATAGTCTTTTTTATACTTTAATGCCTAATTGAACTTTAATTTAACTTCGCTAAGGAAACTCCACTACTCAATATTGGGGGTAAGAAAAATTATATAACTCTATATTTAGCCGTATCGAGCTTCATCGCTATGGCCGAATTTTATTTTGGGAATACAGAGGGGTGGCAATTCCGAAACCCCGCTTTGTTTTCCACCGGCGTGTATGAATGTTCGTCGCGTTATGAATAGTAAGAAGCATTTGTACCATGTTTCAAACGAATTAGAAGCCATATGTAGTTTTCAATAATTTTAGTATATTTGATGAAGGAGTAGGGACAACCATTTGGTTCTCACTTCCAGAACTGAAATTTTGAAACTCTTAGTATTAGGTGATAAAATTTGAATTGATTTCAACTACATTTGTACTCCTAAATACAATATATGTTGTGACGAAAAGATATGCCATTGCCCCCTTTAGCCTAAACCGGGAAACTTATACTTGAACGATTTAAAATTACCGTAAGAGAGAACAAATGGGAGATTCCCTCATCTTTCCAACATCGTAGGGGGCATTAGAGTTTGGCATCTTTACAAAAAGATTTAAAAACATGTTCAGACAAATAGTTCATAATTTAAATATTGTATAGCTATTAAAAGGCATAGATATTTGTCACTTAAGCGACTACTCGATCACTTAAGCGATGGCTCGACATTCCGACCAAGGTAAACACTCTACCGCCTCTAAGTGCGATTAAGAGGCAAGAAGGCGCTTTTAAGGATGATGCTTCGGTGAGAGCGGGCCCGACGAGAATCGACTAACC
The DNA here is from genome assembly GCF_943737925.1 of Anopheles nili. NCBI lineage: Eukaryota > Metazoa > Arthropoda > Insecta > Diptera > Culicidae > Anopheles > Anopheles nili. Next base: position 15,593,162 of record NC_071293.1, on the reverse strand, counting down.
GAGAGAGGTCGTTGCCAGGTGCAAGGGTCACAGCAAACCGGCCAACAACCTGCGGTGTTAGGATGGGTGCAAACGATACGGAACCGTACTGGAAACCGTGCCTCACTCCATACAAATTGTATGTAATTGATGGATTCTCCTCGAAGCATCAACGCATCACAAAACTCTGGCACTAGCCCTCTAGTTGGCATCAAACTCCCCACCATCGCGCTTCCCTCATACGATGGTGATTATATGCAATGGCTTACGTTTAGAGACATCTTTGAGGGTCTAATTCATGACAACTCTGAACTGCAGCCTATACAAAAATTCCATTATTTTCGAGCATTATTAAAAAAAGAAGCCACCAAAGCCATCGAGTTGAATACCATCAAAGCCCCGAATTATGAGATCGCATGGAAAGTACTAACGAATCGGTACTCCAACGAGTATTTGTTGAAAAAGCGTCATTTGTAAGCTCTGTTCGGAATGGTTTCCATTAAGTAGGAAAGTGCGTCGTCCCTTCACCAGCTGGTGGATGAATTCGAGCTCGACAAGAAAACTCTAATGGCGCGTGTCCACCTATCGGGCTGATCGAATGAGTTGCCCATCGGACCAGCTGTTGACATATCAATTATCAAAAATTGTATGGAGTTCGCTTGCTGGTTTGGTCCGAGCAATGGACATGCAAAACTTACGTGGTGCTCATTGCACTCGTTTGTATATTTAGTTTTTCTATTTAAAAACAAATCCAAAAAATTTCGATTAAATATCTCATTTTGCTATGAAATAATAGTGTTATTGTAAATACAGTCCCGTTCAAAACTGTTTAAATTTGAAACTGTCATCGAGACAGCTCGACGATGTCCGACGATGTCCGATAGCGTAGGTTCACGACTCTGGAAAACACAAATTGGTCGCTCATTCTCATTCACTCAATTCTAGTCACTCGTTCTTCTAGCTTGGTCCGAATGGTGGACACGCGCTATAACATTTCCGATTCTTGCTTTATAACTCACTCGAAAATTCTCTCACGTCAGTTGAGCGCCGGCTGTCGAGGTGGTTGGGAGTACGTCGTCCGGTGCAAAAAAAATACGTCAAAAAATTCGATGCTCCCCCCACGCCTACCGATTTTGATTAAGGGCATTGCATTATTTCTATGTTCTTTCATTTTCGCTTCCTTCGCATTTTGGGTTCTTTCCCCCCGCCGGCGTGTACTGTCCCACATGCTTTGTCGATTTCAGCTCAGGTACCGTCCGTTGCCACGTGCGCTAGTGCTAGCTATGGAAGGGCAAATTTTATTTGTTAGTTTGAAAGGGGCTGTTGAGACTTGGAAGAATACAGGAAACCGATGTCTAAATGGCTGGTCGGGCTGACGATGGGTCTTCAGCGTCGATGGGTTGAGCAATCTGGCGTCTTCAACCTTAAGGGGTATGCAATGCCTTTTATATGCATTGTGGGGATGGATTATAACGTATGGGAGCACATGATGTACGAATGCTTCCATGCAATACGCATATCTCACGCAGTGATTGTATATCGGGTGTAGATTCATATGGTAGATTCCATGCATCGTTTGCACCGGTGATAGTAAACAAGAGTGTTATTTTGTTTATTATCGTTTCATAGATACAAATCAAGGGAGTTAGATTGAGAATCCCAATGACGATATGGTTTGCGGTTTGCATTTCATACGTGTTTTGATCTATGCCGCTGGTAAAATGCCATGCTTGTACCGTAATCATTGTCCACATGCGATCGCTGATCATAAAACATTACCTCACAAACGGAATAGCAGTAGCAATTGCACGGGTACCGTCAACGTGGGCGAAAAAGGTAAGGGCAACCCAAACGCAGGTAGAGCGGCCTGCGTGGGTCGAACCCTAAATAAACAAAGGGTTCACCCTACGACGGCGCACAGCCGAATCAAAAAGGGTAACGCAAATGGCTTGCGAAAGCCAAACAGTGGGTTTATTCTTTCAAGGTGTTATTACGCACAGGTAAAATGCTCATCGAATGGAGGTGGGAAACCGCGGTCCATGTGCTAAACAAAACGGCATGCTATAAATCTTGTGCAGCGGTCTCGCTCGTGTTTTTGCCTGAACGGGACGCATAATTCTTTTGCATGTGCCAGAATGATCGGCATGCTTGAACCTTTTTCTCAGTCGAAGAAATGAAACCCTTCGATTGTGTGACTAGGTCGTGTATGAGAACTCTATGTATCAGAGTTAAAATGCGCTCGAATCGGAAAGCGTCTTAGCTTACAGCCTGAAGGTCTATTGGGTGGTTGGGGGTCATTTACCAGTGTGGATAAAGAAAGGAAGAAGGGAGAAATTGGATGGTTAATGAACGTAAAACTCATCGATATTAAGAATTTCAAAGTATAAGGAGTGAATTTGGATGGCAAATGAAAGGCCAATCTTGTCGGCCTTAAGAACTTTAAAGCCGGAGTGAAAGTTTCATGCAGCCGGTCATACATTTTTAGCTTCACTTGGGTGAATGTCATTTTTTTATATGGAGTTGTCCTTCCGCAGTGTCACTAGGGTTTGGAATTAGGTCACATGACACCAATTAAAGTTCCCAACGAACACGAATCAGAATACTATCTACAACACCACCCTGTGTACAAGGCGTCCAGCTCTACATCAAAAACTAGAGTAGTATTTGATGGTTCCTCAAAAACATCCACTGGATACTCAATCAACGAAATCTTATGTGTTGGCCTGACAAATCAGGATGAACTCCTAGACATCATCCTTTGATTCCGCACATACAAGGTAGCCCTTGTAGGAGACATCGCTAAAATGTTTCGCCAAATACTGCTGCATCCAGATGACCGAAAAAATGCTCGCATTTGCTTCCGGTTCACTCCGCATTCACCGATCCAGCATTATGAACCTTACTGCAACTTGCAAACGTGGAAGGAGCCACATATTTTGTTGTAGCAACTGCTTTGAAGCGAAATTTCTACGAAAATGACTTTATCGGTGGTGCAGATTCGTTAAGGGTGGATTTGACTGACGAAAGTGGACGTCAAATTGGCTAGATGTGCTCAATGAAGTAACCGTAGATCAGATCGCAACACAGTCAGCGCTACAATTTTTACCAGCCGAAACCGTGAAGACTCTTGGGATTTCGTGGGAGCCAGAACATGATGTATTGTCCTTCAAATCCACCATCGATACTGACACATCAAACCTCACCAAACGGAGCATACTTTCCAACATAGCACGAATGTTCGATCCGCTTGGCTTGATCTCTCCGATTATTGTGCGATCCAAAATTATGATGCAGGAGTTGTGGTTGCAGAAAAACGGCTGGGACGATCCTGTCTCTGCCTCCATCTGTAGTAAGTGGAAGGATATTCAACACGACTTGCCACTTCTTTCCAGTTTTAAGATTAATCGCTATGCATTGTTACCTGATACTCGATTGCAGTTACATACCTTTTGTGATGCGTCAGAAGCAGCTTACGGAGCCTGTATTTATGCTCGATGCGAAAGTCAAAAAGGAGAAGTTCGCATTACTCTACTCTCGTCTAAATCGCGAGTGACACCACTTAAACGTGTTACACTCCCTCGGCTTGAACTGTGTGCTGCAGTGTTAGGCGGTTAGCTTTGCAACCGAGTCAAGACGGCGATGGAACTAGACGCAGCAGAATCATTCTTTTGGACTAATTCTACCATCACGTCAAAGTGGATCGGTGTAGCACCTAACACCTGGGCCACATTCGTGGGTAACCTAGTATCTGAAGTACAGCACTACACACTCCCGCGACAGTGGCGACATGCACCCGACACATCGAGTCCTGCAGACCTAGTATCTCGCGGCATGTCAGCGGTAGACTTTCTGAAGAGCAAGCTGTGGAGCTATGGTCCAGAGTGATTGGCACTACCCTCTTCCCGCTGGCATAACTTCAACTCTGAACCTGCTGAAGATTTAAATCTCGAGATTCGCCAGATAGGCACTGCACCTATTATTACTATCAGCAATCATCCTTGGTTCACGTTATGTTCTAGCTAGACGCGACTGCTGCATATCGTTGCAAACTGCATTCGCTTTACAAGTAACACCAAGGATAAGGCAAGAACTCAACGCACACCAGTACATATGACTACAGCTTTCGTTATCACTCCGGATTATATGAAAGCTGCTAAAACTGTGCTATGTCGTTTGGCACAGCAAGTCGCATTTTCAACCGAGCTACGACAATTGACGAAGGGCGAGGAATTGATAAAACAATCTCCTTTGCGAAGACTGAACGCTTTTCTCGACAGTGATGGATTATTGCGAGTAAGAGGACGATTGAAGCTCTCCCAACTTCCCTATCAAGCTCAACATCGTGGTTCCGAAAAATCACATATTCGCTCACCTTATTGCAATTCATTACCATGAGAAGCTCTTGCATGGAGGCAGAAAAAAGTTGAAAAGTTACTTGTGCGTTTTTTTGTGTTTCGCAACAAAGGCACTTCATCTAGAACTCGTCGGAGACTTCACCACAGCCGGATTTCTATCGGCGTTGCAACGCTTCACTTCGCTTACACTCTGACAACGGAAAAAATTTTGAAGGCACAGCGTACGAGCTTAGCGAACTTTTTAACATGTTCCGCGATGAACAACAAAAGAAAGCCATTGGCACAAACTGCGCAAGCAAAGGCATCACCTGGCGCTTTGCTTCTCCTAAGGCTCCACATTTTTGCAAACAGAGGGAGGCAGTTGTGAAGACAGCCAAGCGACATCTTTACCGTTATGTACGCAGTTCGAGATTGTCATATTAAGGATATTGTACTGTCCTTCATCAAATAGAGGCTGCCATGAATTCACGTTTGTTGTTGCCCATGTCTGATGACCTAAATGATTTGGCAGCGCTTACACCCGCTCATTTTCTCATCGGTTCCTCAATGCACGCAGTTCCTGTTCCGGACTATACTGGGTTGAAGACATACACGCTCGACGATCTTCAGCGGTGGCAGTTAGTGGGGCAACGCTTCTGGAAGCACTGGGCTACGGAATACTTGCAGGAAATACAGAGAGACACCATGTGTCACCATACAACCAGCGATATACTACCCGGCAGATTGGTAATCCTTCTTGATGAATCTTTACCCTTGAGATTCATCCAGGAGAGATCATTTCACACGAGTAAGGTATCATTCTGCGTCCTATTTGTAAAACTTGTATACTACCTTTGGCCGCTGAATGCCAATCCTTGTTTTGAATGATATGTAAAATTAGCTGTCGGCTTAAAAAATAAAATACTGCTTCAAATACCTGAAAACCCGAGTCTGTTTCATTAAAGTTGGAAACAACAAAATTGTTTCGAAATATGGGTAGAGAGTATAGAAGATGTCCTTTACTTCCATTGGGGTAACTAAAGCTTTGGTTTGTGCTCCAAAGAAGTTAAAAGAAGGATGTTTGACATATTGCGGAGAAATTTGGTCGTCGTTTGTGTAAGCGAATATTACGGACTTTTGCGACGGAAATGTTTTATAGAAGATCCTCTATTTTCATGACTAGGGTGGTTGAAACCTTGGTTTCTTTTGCAAAATGTAAATAGAAGCATGTGTGCTAAAATTCTGCCAGATCTGTGTTGTGTATTCGTAAGTGAACATTGTAACCTTTTTATGATGGAGGGTTGTATGCGAGCCCCCCTTTGTTCTCCACCGTACTAACTAGCGTTTCAGATTCTTTTATAGAAATGAAAAAGATACTTGCATCAAAAATTTCAGTCAAATCGGTGGTTGTTTGTATTTTTTAGTAATTATTATAGGCTAGCTGACAAACCCGGATTCATACGGGTCGACGTAGTTTAAAGATACATAAACGGGTATTTTTAGATATGCTGATATAATTCGATTTTTGATGTGTATATTCATTTTTCTCATTTAGTTGTATTCATTCCATAAACGTAATTCTAGCTACGTCTCTGAAGGTATTCTATTTCATTTAATTCATCTTTCTCTGTTGCTCTTGACACATCTTATCCAATTGCCTATACTTAGCTTTTTCAAAATATCCTGCTCAATTTTTTTAACAAATCTATCTTTTTAAGCATCTTAGCTATCAAAAAACGGATTTTTTATCAAATCCTTTCTTCTCTTGTTGTTTCACAGCTACCATTTCTCTTCATAATCTTCGTTTCGTTTGATCAAGCCGTTCTTACCAAAATTTTTTACCTAATTTTTCACATCTTTCACGTCATGAAAAAAATAAAAACTATTTTTTTTTGCATAGTGTTATTCAATCAAACTCTTTTAACAATCATTTTTCATAAAATATCATTTTTCTTGGATCCGTCATATCAATTTATTTACAAAGCAATGAGGAAAAGTAATACAGCAATGCATGAAAGCATGTTGTTCCATCTTGAGCATGTATGACGTTCAAAACCTTTCCACTTTTCTTTCTCTTATTCTGATTTCATCGCTGAAGCTGCCTGGAAACGATTTTCCATTTTCCTTTTTGTTTCATCTGTAGTGCTGTTCCCTCTCAAAACGCCATTCCTATTTTATAATTAATACGCTCTGGTAATCATATTTTGATTAAATACACCAACCACATTTCGAACGCAACGCAACACAATTAAAACATGAGTTTTATTGAATAACAGCATGGCGTTACGTGTTGCAATATAATTTAAACTTTTAAATTTTAACATGTGGGGAAAGAGAATGAGTTGAGTTTCTTAGTGCCGTTCAGCGTCTAAATAAATGGTAGCAAAGAAAAAAGTCGCAGGAAACTGAATTGTCTGTTGACGTCTTTGCATTTTTTGTGAATTTCTTTTATTCTGGAAACGGAAATTCCTTTCCCGTGCATAATGAAAAATTTACTGCTTTATAATAACAAACAAAACACATTTGTATCGCTGAGCAATATTTGAACATTCTAATAAATTGATTTTGGAGAATCTGATACTTTGCTACTTTTTGCATGGACTGTGATACAGCGTACATCAAAAGTTGTAGTAAAATTTGACGATATGCAAAACGACTCTATTCAATGATATCATTTGTATGTGTTTCGTCTGTCATCGTGTATTTTAAAGATAAATACAAGTATTTTTTTAAAATAAGAACACGTATAGTTTGCTGGCTGGCTGGACAGCGCAAATTCAAAATGTTTGTAGCAATACCCAAATACTGAATTGGTCTATTCTAGTTAATCTGTATGGTTCTGATAATGGGTTAGGATCCGACGCCTCTAGAAGCCTACACAGGCTCTCCTTTCCAACTCCTATTCCGTCACGTCCTCGACGTGCAGAGCGGTAACATGTATCATCGTATATTTTAGCTTGGGTAAACGGGCTGGTTCCAACCCTTTGGGCGGATGGTGGCGCATGGCTAAACAGGAGGGGGGTGGGCAGTGCGGGTAACCGGGCTGTCTGAACGTCGGAGGGACAGCCAGACGCTAAACTAAACTGTCCCGAGGCCTTCCAGAGCTACTGGGGGCTCGAGCGCGGGGCCAGTCACCCTGCCTCGAGGTAACTATGACTACGGAAAGCACTAAGGAGAATATTCGAACTGGACTCAACGGCAACCGCCCCTGCAACGACCACGGCTAACAATAACACAGAGCCGGAGCCTTGAAACAACTAGATGACGCCCTAGCCACACTGAACATGGACCTTGTAGCACTACAAGAAATACGATGGCTAGGGAATGGTGTGCTAAGCAGACGTGGTGAAAAATGGTACCACTTGTACTACAGCTGCCACGACCGCCACCATATGCTCGGAACGGGTTTCCCGTAGGTCCGCGGCTAAAATCCGAGGTCATCGACTTCAAGGCTGTAGACGATAGGCTATGCACCCTGCGCATGCGAGGCAAATGCTTCAACATCAGCCTCATAAACG